>NC_044921.1:12573986-12583371 GCF_003576645.1 Ipomoea triloba
ATATATATATATATATATATATATATATATATATATGTATATATATATATATATATATACGTACACAATTTTGTAGTGAGTTTAATATTTCAACTAATTATTTTCTTACTTTACTACAATAACTTAATTGACATATTCGTTTTGACTTTTGTAGAGAATTTAGCCATATTAATTGTCTGCTAATTAAATTTCTACACAAGGATTTGAAGACTGTTCTGTGGCGGGCACTTTCTTCGTCTATTAGAGCCAAAGGGGAAATTGTTATCAATGTGACATCAAGTGGTATAGCTTCTTTACTTCTATCGGGTGGAAGAACTACACATTCAAGATTTTCAATACCACTATCTATTAATGAGGATTCAACGTGCAATATCAATCAAGGCAGCCAGCCAATTAGTAGAACTCATAGTTCAAGCAAAATTAATTGCACGTGATCTTTAATAATTTATAATGTAGTTTACAAAGAGGTTTTTAATAATTTATAATTTATTTAATTATTAATATTCTTTTATCATCTTTTTTTTTCGTTTTCTCCAATATTTCATTTCACTTGATATATTTTCATTCCGTGCATCGCACAGGGTCAACTGCTAGTTTGAAGGAAAATGCATGTATGATATCTACACACATAATATAATCAAAACTTTTCACGTTAAATATCACAAATTCTTCAAAATCATGAATCACATAAACACTTAGGAAAAATAATTTTTATTTTCTTGAGGTAAAATAATTTTGGTGGACATAAATCTTACCTCAAAAAGTCCAAAATCAACCACCTAAACTTGATCATTCTTGACATCTAATTTTTGAATCAATTGATGACAAGAGAAGACTAGGCCGGGTTCTATTTTTTTTTTTCTTGGCAGATATTGAATGGCAGATAGAGAGGAGGAAAATATATAGAAGTAGGGTTATTATTCTATGTCATGTGTCATCATGTAGCATAATTTCTACCCACGTGTCATCATGTCAAAATGGAAATGGAAATAAAAGTCTTAAAATAAATGATTGAGATGGTTAAGTATTATTGTGCCAAAAACTAGTTTGATTCTTATAAATATTCTTTTGGTGTCAAAAGCCTTGTAGTTCAGTGGCACCCAGTTTACACTTCCACATAAATGGGAATGGATTTGAGCTTGAGTTGCTAGCTAAGAACAGATATTACATTATCATAGAGTTATAGTACTCAAAATAGGGTTCCTATTGTCAACAAATAATAATAAAGGAAACCCCTCATTTTCCCTTTTTTTTCAATTATTTAATATTGACTAAATATTTCTACTGTTTTCAATTTTTGGTAGGATCAGTCAAAATGGGAGGCTCAGAATTTTCCAATATGCTAATTAAATTGCAATTAAGGCTCCACCAACTGCTCGATCGCATGAAAAATATTCAATATAAATTGTAGATTAATGAAGTCACCGTCATAGATTCATGCAGGCATTATTGTAGGTTAATTACGTAATTACTGTAAATTTAAACCTTGCAATTGTGAATTGATTGCATAATTTTTTTTAAGTACTATTGACTCTGTTAAAATATAGTATCATGTCATGTATACTTTATCAAATTACTGAGGAGTTTGAACTTAAGACCTCTTATTTGAAAAGTTACAACTATGCTACTCCACATTCAAAATTTTCCTTTTCTCTACAGATACGAATTTGAAAATGTAAGAGTCAAAACATTTGAAAATGGAAACAGCATATAGAAAACACAACAGGTTCATTAATTATCGTTATTATCAATATATAAATAATCAATGACTAAGAAATTTCTTGATTCTGCAATAGTGGGAAACCGTGTGATTGGTGTGAACAATAGATAATATAACAGCTTAAGAAAGAGAAAAGAAACATAAATTCATAACATAACTATATAAAACACAATTATAGAGTATTAATTTATTTAAATTTTAAACTACAAAATTCATATTCTTAAAAGTATATGATTTTATAATACAAGACACAAAAACTCGCAACCTACCTAAAATCTATACACATGCACCAGCTGGATTCATAGTGCACTGTGGACTTTGATACAAGGTATAAGGATTGATTTCCTAGTATGACTTTATTTGTCTTTGTAAACGTGGAAAAAGTAAATGAGGATGGCTATAAAATAAGCTAAGGAATACGACTTTGTATATCATCTGCAGCTAATAACCAAATCTCTTTTCTCTTCAATTTCTCCAATTAGAAAATGGCTGCCACTTCCAATAATACTCCAATGTTATTTCTCTTACTTCTTTTGATCATCACATTTTTCTTCACGTTTCAATGCACTGCTCAACATGGTACGTAATCACTACTCAACTTGTGCATATATATATATATATATCTATATACTTCATTTATGCCTAACAATTATTTTATTGTCATCCAAACAAACACTAACAACTCTCTTAAGCATGCACATCCATTTTTTTCTCCCACACTGTATTAAAATACTATTTGTGATCCTTTATCTATAATGAATTATAATTTTCAATTAGGACTTTGTTTAATATACCCCTTCTCATATCTAGCTACCAAATT
The DNA here is from genome assembly GCF_003576645.1 of Ipomoea triloba. Classification (NCBI taxonomy): domain Eukaryota; kingdom Viridiplantae; phylum Streptophyta; class Magnoliopsida; order Solanales; family Convolvulaceae; genus Ipomoea; species Ipomoea triloba. The sequence goes on from NC_044921.1 coordinate 12,576,527, forward strand.
TGATCAATTTAAAATTGTCATTTTAAGCTTCTTCTTTTTTTTTTTCCCAATAATAATGAGAATATATAGCTACCCATTCTTCCCAATTTTATTTCTATAATTTTAATCATTGGTTATTCCTTTGTATAAAAGAATTCAGTAAAATAATAAAATAAGCAAAGCAGTATGTAGTACTCTATATGCAATATAATATAATATCGAATTGAATGATGGTTGATAATATTAATAATTATAATGAATTGAAGTAGTTTCAGGAAGAGATAGTGCAGTCCCTATGATTAGTAGTGAAGCAGGAAGCCTGCCCCCAATATACGCCCGCCGGTTGAAGGGTTGGGGGACGGTTACGAATCCTCCAAATCATCCAGCAGGACCACCAGAAGGTATGTCAACAATAAAGAGATGTCCGTAAGGACAGCTCAGGTGGTAAGAGTGTTCTACCTATAGCCGAGAGGTTGGAGGTTCGATCTTCAAACCCCTGGGTTTGAGCCGATCAGCTATGGGTAACCTAGGCTGGTTTACCTCCTTGTGGTCCTTTGCCGGTTAGGGTTACAGGGCGAGGAGAAAACCTTGTTAAAAGAACAATAAAGAGATCATTCATATCATTTCAGCACTTATATATATTTTCAATTAGTTACTGCGGGCTTACCAATCTCGCTTTTATATATATAGAGAGTACTTATGTGAGAACGAATATTTAGGAAAGAACTGAGAACCCATAGTCGTTCACGTTTCTAGATTTAACTCTTATAGAAATAAGTGCTTTTAATTGGTAGTAACAATATTTCCTTAGAACTTGGGTGTGGTAGAGTGGAAGGGACTCATCCATCCTTAACCTTTTGTTAAGGGTTTGATCCCTGACTTTGGGAATGGAGCAACTACAATCAGAAAGGGAATTAATCACTGTGTCTGATGGTAGAAACCCTGAGCTACACAAAAAAAAAAAAAAAAAAAAAAAAATATTTCCTTAGAGATTTCTAATTTTGTTGCTTACTATTTTCTAATTCATTTGTAATTTTATTGGCGTTTGCAGCACCTGGTACTGCCTGAGCACTACCAAGTAGATCGATTACATGTAGCTGTGCCTTTAAAAATAAAAACCGATTACATGGCAGTTCAATTGGTTACAGGAATGAAGTTTGAGAGCAAATGTCTAGCATCTATGTTTAAGGAAGTCCTTGGGGTTGGGGATTAAACTTTTGAGAGAAAATAATAATAATAATAAAATTTCAATTTGATTGCACTTGAAATAATGTATTCTTGCCCTTTTGAGAGCAACAAAATAAAAAATAAAAATAAAATTTTAATTTGATTGCACTTGAATTAATGTATTGTTGCATTCATTATTTATTTAAGAGTCTAGATTCTTTACTTTTCTTCCTTGGGCAACTTTTTTTTTTTTTTTTTTGAAAAAGTCACTTCATGTCGCTTAAGTGTACCACAAAGTCTTAAGCAGTTACTTTTGACATATAGATTTAGAATGTAAAATCTAAGCAAGGGAAATTTATTAAGCTTAGTTTATAACCATTGATTAATTTGTCATCTTCTTAGGAAATGATCCTCACCTCGGCCTATTGAGCTTAGTTTAATTTATAACCCCATGACTAATTTGTCATCTTCTTAGGAAGTGATATTCACTTCGACCTATTTGGTTGCCCTTTTCCTGTATGAAAAGTATATGATATCTACACTTATAATAAGAGTCAATAATGTTAGACCCATAACTAGAACTAAATAAAATGTTGGTGTAATAGTCTGCTATAACATATTGTACACCATATTATACGCCATTTTGTTGTTGTCTACAGTGCATCACCAAATTTGGTGATGTACTATAGATGGACACCGAAATGGTGTAATAATTTTAAATGTCATTTTTCCCTTTGTCTTTTGTATTAATTTCTTTTGTATCCTTATTTTGTTTTTATGAAATTACATATTTTGTTAAATACATAAACATAAGATTTAAATAATTAAAAATAAATTATATCATTTCAAAGATCACATCAAAACGATTAAAACAAGACTAATATCATATAAATAAAAGACAAAGAAGCGCATTATGCACTTCGTAATGCATTGATTGAGCATATGTGGAAACGATATGGTAATTTTAAAAATTAAATGTAATAGTTGTATTATTTAATATTATTGTGGAATAAAAATGTGGTTTGGATTGGATCTCCAATCCAACCCTCATTACAATTGAATCTCTTCCTAAACATGTTAATGTCCATTAAACATCAACAACACAAATCAATTAAGCTTGCACAAACATCAAGTAGCCCTAACTAGACAATTTCACTCCTTTATGCAATCAATCAATGAATTGGAATCTAGCTAGGAAGCTAGATCAAACTCCCCTAGCTTATGCCCCTAAATGACTACTCACACATACCTAATGAAACAAGAACAACAATCATCAATCTCAAACTATTCATTGCAAAAGATCAGATATGAAAAAGAGAAGAATTACACTTAATTATCTAGGAAAAAATGAAATGTAGATCTTCAATATAGTCTTGAATTCATCCCTAGCTTACAAGTGTTAGATGTAGGAAGTAAGGTTCGAAAATCCTTGAAAATGTAGAAAATAATTGACCCACGAAAGGTAATGGAGAAACAAGAGGACGAAGATGGATGATTTTTTGGTAGGCTCCAAGTACGAGTCGAGTTGCACTCTCTCCTTAAAACCTTATTTACTGCCTCCCAATGTGCTAAAAGCGTTGCGGTCCTAGGATAAAACGTACTACGATTCTAAGGTTTTAGCACTCTCTCCTTAAAACCTTATTTACAGCCTCCCAATGTGCTAGAAGCGCTGCGGTCCCAGGATAAAACGTACTACGATTCTAAGGTTTGAGCACTCAAACTTAGAACTCGGTGAACGAGAACGTGGGATGAAAAGAAAAAATGGTACTGCTCAACCTAGAATATATAGGAGGAGAAAGTACCTTATTTACCGCCTCCCAAGGTGCTAGAAGCGTTGCGGTCCCAGGAAAAGACGTACTACGATTCTAAGGTTTGAGCACACGAGAACGTGGGATGAAAAGAAAAATTGGTACTGCTCAACCTGGAATATATAGGAGGACAAAGTAGTCGAAACTGTTACAAAAATTTGGGTTTGATTTGCAATCCACCCCTATAGGCAAGAGAGAGCCTCTATGGTATACAAGTCAATATATATGCCTTAAAAAGGTTCTTGTATAAATAGTGATACAAGCTCACTTTCCCAACCAATGTGGGACAAAAACATACTTTAAAGCTTTTCCATATGCAATTTCCATTTCAAATGGGTCTACTTTGAGAAATAATTTCTCATTCACCCATTATCCATTTTAAGCGTACAATACGAACATCAATCTTTTCGTCTAAAAACGAAGAACCCGAATCCACCTTAATCCGACCTAAATCAGAAGTGGACCCAACATATATTTGTACTACAAAATGACCACTTAAAATGTCATTTTATGCTATTTTTTCCAACGAACATTAGATTCAATGTAAATGTGAAATCTATGTCTTACCAAAGATAGAAAATCTAAGAGAAATAATAAAGAGAAAGCTAGGTGCAATCTAATTAAGATGTAAAAACCGTCAAAGTAACATAACTTGGCGCTTAAATATTGTAGTAGACAGCGCAGGTTTGGCCAAGTGTCCGATCGAACGATGTCGCTTTCAATCTTTTTGTCCAGGTTATGTGGCCGGACGACATGCAGTATAAATAATTTTTCCTTAATTCATGTTAATCTTAAATAAATTGGTATTGTAATTAATCAAATGGTTAGAGTTGTAAATTATTATTTAAACAATCCATATGAATGCGGTGTGGCAATGCAACTCATATAATAAGGTTTGAATGTATTCTACTTTGGGCTAAAACTCAAACAAAAACAAATATATCTAACAAACTGTGTGCAAAGCAACACTGTGAATTCAAACTTTTTTGCACATGAAATCAAATATTGTACTTTTTTTGTGACTAATTCGAATTCAATCGGAAGGTTAAGGCAGCAGTGGGCTCTAAATTTTAACATGACATACTTGCCTTATTGTCGCATTTGCATCCGTTTTAGTATATTATCATCAATTGTTTTACTATGGATCAGAGTTCATATTTCACTGTGAACTCTAATCTAAAATTATGCTCTGCAATTAACACATTCTATATTTGTAGTTTACAATATTCTGTATATATAAATAAATTAGAGGTACATAACAGGATAATTAAACACAAGCACATAAATTATTAAGTATAGATACATCATAATATGGTAACTGCATACGTATTTATACACGCAATTAATAATTTATGTGTCTATAGTTATCATACTTGGTGTCTATAATTACTATATGTGCTTTCAATTTGTTTACATGTATAAAAACAGTTAAGTGTAGGTACAAAATTTGTCAATTACAAGTACCTGAAAATTATTTTTAGTCCAGAATTTACAATGCAAGGTAGACCTAGTCCTGCTATAATTTGCCACTTTGTTTCCAATGCAAGGAGTTCCTCACGCAGGTCGGAAGAGCCAGCACGCCAAGCGACCTTCCAACTTGATAGGGGGACAAGGCAATATATGCATGCATGCCTCCAGCGGATTTGTTCCGTACGTGTCCTTCCGATGCAGAAAACTACAAAAAGGACAGGGGCGAAACTGAAACCTCTGTGTATCCAACTCCATCTTCTTCTTCTCACTTTCCCTTTTTTCTCTCTCCTCTTTTTCTCTATGGCCATGGCTTTTGAAGCTTTTGCAATCATTCTTTTTCTTTTGGCAATCGTCTTTCTGGTAATTGGTTCTGTTTCAAAACTGAAACCTCTGTGTAAGTGTGAGATTAGTAAGGCCTATTTGACGTCAAGCTGGGCTATGGAGCATAGCAATCTGAGCGATTGGTATTCTTGTCTGCTCAACAAATCTCCCACCGGCACCATTCACGTTCATGTTCTCGGCAACGTTATCACTGCTAATCCTGCAAATGTGGAGTACATGTTGACGACGAAGTTTGACAACTTTCCGAAGGGGAAACAGTTCGCTTCCATCCTGGGCGATCTGTTGGGGCGCGGCATTTGTGGAAGTTTCAGCGGAAGATGGCGAGCCGGGAGTTCGGAAGCGTGTCGATCCGCACCTACGCTTTCGAGATCGTGGCTGCCGAGGTTAGGACGAGGTTGTTCCCTCTCCTTTTGTTTTACGGGGAAAACCGGGAAGTTTTGGACTTCCAGGATGTTCTGCGGCGATTCTCGTTTGATAATATCTGCAAATTCTCTTTCGGGATGGATCCGGGGTACTTGAGCTTGTCCCTGCCGGTGTCGAAACTCTCGGCGGAGCGCGCCATGACGGTCTCGCCAGCGGTGTGGAAGGTCAAGAGATTGTTGAATATCGGGTCCGAGAAGAAGCTCGGCGAGGCTATCGGTTTGATCAATGAATTGGCGAAGGAGATGATCAAACGAAAGAGGGAATGCGGCGGTGGCGGCGACGGCTCCGACCAATCCGATCTTCTCTCGAGATTCATGGGAATCATCGACGACGATAAATTGCTCCGAGATATCGTCATCATCAGCTTCCTTTTGGCGGGAAGGGACACCATTGCTTCCGCGTTGACTAGCTTCTTTTGGCTGCTTTCAAGGCAGGCAAATTATTGCGTGGACCATGGTCCACATAGCTGTGTGCACCATGAATATAAGGTACATTATTTTTATACTGAAAGTACATTATTGCACTTGAGACAGTCGGGCCCCCAGATTAATTCCATCCGGCCCATTGCGTATGGGTGGTACGTAACCCTAGTGCCCTTCCGGACAAACGTGCCGTCTGGCAGCGTGTCGTCATCGAGACAGAATTTGGAGTCGAATTGCATCGATGGAAACAGCCGCATGCTCTCGTGTATCGCCGCCGTTAAGTAATTCATGTTGCAGATTTGATGGTAGGTCGGTAAGTCTTGATCGGGCTTGATCATGGAGCCCGATCAAGACTTACCAACCTACCATCAAATCCGCAACATGAATTACTTAACGGCGGCGATACACGAGAGCATGCGACTGTTTATGAATATTTATGGAGTTGGAAGAATATAATGTTGAGAATTTATCCTACCATGCTTTGAATGTTTTTGAATGATTTGAATGTTTATATTGGTTTGTAGAACACTATAGAACTATCCCTTAATGTTTTCTTTCATTGTTGATGATTGCATTGATGTATTAAATTTCAATTTTGAGCTTAAGTATGAACGTCATTGATATGCATATGGGTTTTTTTAATTTCTTGTTTAGATGATGAAACTGATGATTGAATTGATGTGTAAACTTGTTATGGAAGAATATAATTTTAGCTTCACACATCATCCTAGACTCATCTAAGACGAGTTGAACTTCCCTTTCCTCTCTATCTCGAGACGTTTTCATTATTAGTATTCTCTTCATACCATTTCTCCTTCCTACCCTCTTCTATTTCAAGTTTACCAAAGTCTCCCCACTCAACACTCTCAATTAGATTAAACGTAAAAGTCCCTTCATTTTCCACGATAATCCCGTCACATCCTATTTTCTCGTCCCCTTGCTCATTTGGACTTAAAGGTTCACCTTTATTTTTGCTAAAGTAAAATGAAACATATTCCCCTTCACTTATTGATAAGCTCCCAAGACACCTATTATTTGAGTATAAACTAGGGTGCTTTATAGCGTTTTTAGTATCCTTAAGTGATAATTTTGTGAGAATTTGTACTTTAAATTCGTTAACCGCACACAAAGCTACTTTTGGCATGAATTGAGACATTACAGAGGTCCCGGGAACTATTAGGAATATATATATATATATATATATATATATATATATATATATATATATATATAT
>NC_044921.1:12584534-12619724 GCF_003576645.1 Ipomoea triloba
ATATATATATATATATATATATATATATATATATATATATGCTAACGTCGTCGAAAAGAATAAATACTTAATTGAATAAATTTAATAGATTTCAGTTACCCAAGAAAAAAGATTTACTTTCCTCCTTCTCCCAGATATTATGAAATGTGGTTCTCGTTAACTCGAACTTCCCGAACTTTCCTAATTAAGTCAAATATTACATCAAATATGAGAATAATTTTTTTACTTTTAAAACTTTTTTAAAAATTCAAATTTTTCTCGCTACCAAAGGCTTCTTAAGTTGGCATAAATCAAGTATAGCTTCAACGATCGTAAAAGATTTCGTGAGTGATATATCAAATTAAACGGCGTAGAATGAATTGACGATTCAAATGAAACCACGATCGATGTGAACCACCATAATTGGCTTCCACTTAGAACGTAGTGGACCAATGGTTAACTCTATTGCTAATGACATTTCGTCATTTCACTTCTATAATTTGCATTGACACCTTTCTAAGGCCAAGGTGTGGAACTTCCATTCAATGCATATTTATTAAACTCAAGACCATTAAATCTTTTTAATAATAGTTTCAATTAAATAAAATTCTTTTTTTCAAAATGTTGAATCCCCAACCCCGATTCGATTGAGCATTTGAGAGAATATAAATCATAGTAATTATAATTCAGCAGACAAAGTCAAATAATTATGCGCACAAGGAATCTACTAAACCCACCCGTGTGAGCTAGTGCGAACACATAATTGAGTACTGACTCAAGGGATCTACTCTACTAAACCCACCCATGTGAGCTAGTGTGAACACACAATTGAGTACTACTGACTCAAGGGATCTACTCTACTAAACCCACCCGTGTGAGCTAGTGCGAACACACAATTGAGTACTACTAACTCAAGGGATCTACTCTACTAAACCCACCCGTGTGAGCTAGTGCGAACACACAATTGAGTACTACTAACTCTGTTACAATGTAGTATCTGTTCATCCACTGAGGCTCGAACCATCATCCACGGGAGAGTGTTAACCGGGACACTGGATGCCACTAGACCACAAGGTCTTTGGCAGACACTTTTTATTATAATTGTGTTATATATAATAATTACTTAATATAACTTAAAAATTGGAGACTATTGTTCCCCAAAAAAAAAATGGAGACTACAACTACAAATAAATAATGCAAAATGGAGTTTATCATACCAAGTATCAACACAGCTCAAACACATGACCAAAATTGTCTTCCATTACAAGCAATCCCACGCGGCCAAGCCTTCCACTAAAGAATATATATATTGCATATTGCTTCCTTGCTTCCTAACAAAAACCATATCAACTACCTCTACTTCCTCTCTACTAAGAACACATGGGAACCCTAAATGCCACCATATAGTTGAGTTTAACTACATTTAATTTTTATTTTTTTTAAATCAACTTTTATATGTTTTCATACTCTATCAAGCATTTATATTTAATTATTTATATTTAGGTCATACATGATAGAAGACAACTTTAAAAATTGTCAATTATCTTGTCCCAACTAAAGAATTTGATCATATCGATTGCGGTATCAAAATATTATTTACTTAAGGTATTTTTTACAAAATAAAAATTAAGATTATGATGGCCAGCAAATAAAGAGACATCAACATCAAATATGAATTGTTTCATCACTTGGAATATCTCAATAGTTTTCCTTCAATTCAATGTTTTGAAAATTAATGTAAATAATTTTACTTCTTCAATGTTCCTTACGGGTATGCCTCCTTTCTTCTTCTAAAAAAAATTTAAAAAATTTTAAAAAAAATTTAAAACAAAATCCTCCATCCTCATCATCTCCACTCAAACATTTTTCCTTCCAAAATTTTGCCATAAAACTTGTTAATTTTTCTTATAAAACATGTTTAAGTTTGAATTATAAATATGATATAGCACTTTGTAACAGCGATTTAAAATAGCAATTGTTATACAGTGGACCATGGTCCACATAGTGTTATGTGAACCATGGTCTACATAGTGTTATGTGGACCATGATTGTCAAATGAATTTGTAGTAAAATTAAAATGATACTTCAGTGTTACTATAATAAAACTAGTGTGTGTGTAAAATAAAACTAAAAGACAGAGTTTATTCGACAACGTATATTGTCAAATGAAACTGTAGTATAATTAAAATGATACTTTAGTGTTGTTATAATGAAACTAGTGTGTGGGGAAAATGAAACTAAAATTCAAAGTCATACAATAATATATATTGTCAAATGAACCTAGAGTGTAATTAAAATAATACTTTAATATTACTATAATTAAACTAGTGTGTGTGAAAAATGAAACTTCAAAATAGAGCTCATGTAATAGTGTATATTGTCAAATGAAACTATAGTAGAATTAAAATGATACGTTGGTATTGTTACAATGAAATTAGTGTGTGTGGAAAAAGAAAGTGAAAAATAAAGTAACATTGTCAAATGAAACTGAAGCATAAATAAAATGATACTTACTTTATGAACCATACTTGTTACATACAGTCATGCACCATGGTCTACAGTAAAATTTGTGGTAAAAGCAAATAGTAGTTCATAATAAGCCAGCCCAGTATAATGTCGTGTTTTTTATTAGGATTGAATCAACACAAATTATTAAAATATGTGAACAATAATTATTGGTGGGTAAAAATTTCATAGTTACAATTAACTTGATTTGACTCTTAAACACACTTGGAAGATAAAATCAAGGCCAGCTCAAAACACGACAACAACCAAAGGACAAAAACGAAAAGAACCAAATTCTAAATCGTCATATACCAATTAAATTAAATTAAATTAAATGTATTGAATATAATAAAGAAAAGAAAATAAATTCAAAGGAGTAATGAGTGAGTTGGGAGTATATTCCCCACCCAAGTCTTCAACTCGCAAAGGAATCTCAGGCATTTGTCATGCTCCTCGTATTCCTTTTATCCTGTCCCACATACAAACAAACCCAACTCCACTGGTATCAGATTATTTGTATAAGTTAATTTCATTTTTATGTTAATTTAGTCCCTTTTTTCAAAACAATTTTTTTTTTTTATTGATTCTAGTATTATTATGGACCAATTTGTTTAAATGACATTAAATACAAAGACATTTTGATTTTTTTTTATATAAAGTGGATAGACCACCTACTATATTTTTATTTTTATTTATATTTTTATTTTCATTTTCATTTTTCAAAAAAATCATTACTTCATGTCTAGAGTTTCCTATCTTCATCAATTGCAATACGCACCTCTGCAGCAATTAGTAGAGCCTCCACAACCTCAGCCTTTGCAACAATGGAATGGCACGTAAATTTAGGACCTAAAAAAAACTAACATTTAAAATTCAATAGACTGAAATGTCCATATCTTTAATGTCATTTAAATAGATTTGTTGATAGATGACTAAAAATAGTCATGCTACAATAATAATAAGACCAACAAATTATGCTTTAAAAAATAAAGACTAAAAATAAAACATCTCCTATAAATCTAAGACCAAAAGCTCTTATTTGTATTTATATATTTTGAATTTCCTATCAATATTACTGTATCAGATAGATATTTATTTCCATTTCTTCTGTTCCATAATTCTTTCCTTTCATTCTCATTTTCTAATTTCACTTTATGGAAATTTGGCACATAAATGTAGAACCTAAAAAAAAACTAATATTTAGAATTGAATAGATTGAAATGCCCACATATTTAACGTCATTTAAATAGGTTTGTTGATGAATGACAAAAAATAGTCATGCCACAATAATATTAGGATGAACAGAGGATATTTTACAAAAAAAAAATAATAATAATGTCACCTATAAATCTAAGGACAAAAATGGAATTAACTCTTATTTGTATTTACATATTTTGAATTTCCTTCTTCTCCCAAAAGGTTGAATCCCCAACCCCAAGGGCTCCACGCCCCGGCCCGACAAAGCATCTGGAGGATATAAATCATGATAACTTAACTGAACACAGAGACTAGACCTTTGCTTAATGCACACAAGAAGCCTCTCACTTTGAGAATTTCCTATCAATATTACTGTATAGATAGATATTTATTTCCATTTCTTCTGTTCCATAATTTTTTCCTTTCATTCTCATTTTCTTCTAATTTCACTTTATGGAAATTTGGCATTTTGGCATTAGATAATCTGACTCGCCAATAGTGAAAGTAAAAAATCACTTAATAACAAGGCCCTACCGACCACTATGGATGCTCATTATCTTTTAGGACAAACACCACCAACAGACATTACATGAAAAAACTATGTATTTCATGTGGCCAAAACTATATATAATACCCCAAGCCAAGACCCTAGTGAACATCCCAAAGAGAAAAAAAAAAAAAAAAAACCTGAAGAAGAAGATGGAGTTGTTAGGTACAATAGTTGAAGAACTCAACATCTCAACCATTTATACCATTTTGGGCATCTTGTTTGCAGTTTTAGTGTATTTCTACAGGCCATACTGGGTTGTGAGAAAAGTCCCTGGCCCTCCAGCACTCCCCCTTGTAGGGCACCTTCCCTTGCTTGCTAAGTATGGCCCTGATGTTTTCACAGTCATGGCGAAACGATACGGCCCTGTCTTCAGGTACTCATCTTTTATATCCCTCTAGAAAAATAGTCTGTGAATGAACTTGGTGAAGAAGTGTTTCTTTGTTTGGTTAAGGTTTCATATGGGGCGGCAGCCATTGGTGATCATAGCAGATGCAGAGCTTTGTAGAGAAGTTGGGATCAAGAAATTCAAAGACTTCCCAAATAGAAGCATTCCATCTCCCATCTCTGCCTCCCCTCTGCATCAGAAAGGCCTGTTCTTCACGAGGTTTGATTTTTATTGTTAGTAGCTAACATCCTTATAGACCGCCCTCACATTTTCAGGACGTTTGGTGTTAGACCGGACATTTTAGGTTCTAATCTTGGCTATACGGCTATCCTGGCCCTCCGCCCAACAATTTTTCTCTCTTAGTATTTTTGAGACTCTGGGTACTAGACTGGACCTCGCCTTTTAAGCTCTAGTCTTGGCTTTTACGCGTCCTCCGCCACACAATTCCCTCCTCCCAGCACTTTCGAGATGTATTTTCGACCGTCGAGAGCCGTGTTAGGATCAAACGCTTACCACTTACGCCAAAAGCTATAGCTATTAGCTAAGGNAAAAAAAAAAAAAAAAACACTGAAGAAGAAGATGGAGTTGTTAGGTACAATAGTTGAAGAACTCAACATCTCAACCATTTATACCATTTTGGGCATCTTGTTTGCAGTTTTAGTGTATTTCTACAGGCCATACTGGGTTGTGAGAAAAGTCCCTGGCCCTCCAGCACTCCCCCTTGTAGGGCACCTTCCCTTGCTTGCTAAGTATGGCCCTGATGTTTTCACAGTCATGGCGAAACGATACGGCCCTGTCTTCAGGTACTCATCTTTTATATCCCTCTAGAAAAATAGTCTGTGAATGAACTTGGTGAAGAAGTGTTTCTTTGTTTGGTTAAGGTTTCATATGGGGCGGCAGCCATTGGTGATCATAGCAGATGCAGAGCTTTGTAGAGAAGTTGGGATCAAGAAATTCAAAGACTTCCCAAATAGAAGCATTCCATCTCCCATCTCTGCCTCCCCTCTGCATCAGAAAGGCCTGTTCTTCACGAGGTTTGATTTTTATTGTTAGTAGCTAACATCCTTATAGACCGCCCTCACATTTTCAGGACGTTTGGTGTTAGACCGGACATTTTAGGTTCTAATCTTGGCTATACGGCTATCCTGGCCCTCCGCCCAACAATTTTTCTCTCTTAGTATTTTTGAGACTCTGGGTACTAGACTGGACCTCGCCTTTTAAGCTCTAGTCTTGGCTTTTACGCGTCCTCCGCCACACAATTCCCTCCTCCCAGCACTTTCGAGATGTATTTTCGACCGTCGAGAGCCGTGTTAGGATCAAACGCTTACCACTTACGCCAAAAGCTATAGCTATTAGCTAAGGCACAACTTTATTTCCTTATAAACTATCATCACATTGGTTCAAACGCTTACCACTTACACCAAAAGCTATAACTATTAGCCAAGTTGCAACTTTATTTCCTTATAAACCATCATTACATTGGATCAAACGCTTACCACTTACGCTATAAGCTATAATTATTAACTAAGATGCAACTTTATTTCCTTATAAACCACCAGCATATTTTCGATATGGGTGCTGAACTTGGCCTTTTAACCTCTTTACCGGCCTCCGCCCAACAATCCCCCAGTCACCAAGCGCTAGATTTGGCCTTTACCATCCTCCGCCCACCATTTATTTTATTGCATACTTTCTATGCTTGTTTAGAAGAAATTAAATTAAGGGAATTTGCAGGGATGCAAGATGGTCAACAATGAGGAACACAATACTGTCACTCTACCAGCCATCTCACCTGGCCAAGCTGGTCCCAACTATGCAGTCATTCATCGAATCTGCAACTCAGAAACTTGATTCTGAAGGGGACTTCACCTTCTCTGATCTTTCCCTCAAACTAGCCACAGATGTTATTGGACAGGCTGCTTTTGGAGTTGATTTTGGGCTGTCTAAACCCAAAGTGGGCAAAGACTCACTTCACAATGGAGTCCAAGAATTCATTAATCAGCATATCTATTCCACAACACAGCTGAAGATGGACCTGTCAGGCTCCTTTTCCATCATATTAGGCTTACTTGTTCCAATTCTCCAGGAACCGTTTCGCCAAGTACTAAAGAGGATACCCGGCACAATGGACTGGAAAGTGGAGAGAACGAACAAGAATCTGAGCGGGCGCCTTGACTATATTGTGNAAAAAAAAAAAAAAAAACACTGAAGAAGAAGATGGAGTTGTTAGGTACAATAGTTGAAGAACTCAACATCTCAACCATTTATACCATTTTGGGCATCTTGTTTGCAGTTTTAGTGTATTTCTACAGGCCATACTGGGTTGTGAGAAAAGTCCCTGGCCCTCCAGCACTCCCCCTTGTAGGGCACCTTCCCTTGCTTGCTAAGTATGGCCCTGATGTTTTCACAGTCATGGCGAAACGATACGGCCCTGTCTTCAGGTACTCATCTTTTATATCCCTCTAGAAAAATAGTCTGTGAATGAACTTGGTGAAGAAGTGTTTCTTTGTTTGGTTAAGGTTTCATATGGGGCGGCAGCCATTGGTGATCATAGCAGATGCAGAGCTTTGTAGAGAAGTTGGGATCAAGAAATTCAAAGACTTCCCAAATAGAAGCATTCCATCTCCCATCTCTGCCTCCCCTCTGCATCAGAAAGGCCTGTTCTTCACGAGGTTTGATTTTTATTGTTAGTAGCTAACATCCTTATAGACCGCCCTCACATTTTCAGGACGTTTGGTGTTAGACCGGACATTTTAGGTTCTAATCTTGGCTATACGGCTATCCTGGCCCTCCGCCCAACAATTTTTCTCTCTTAGTATTTTTGAGACTCTGGGTACTAGACTGGACCTCGCCTTTTAAGCTCTAGTCTTGGCTTTTACGCGTCCTCCGCCACACAATTCCCTCCTCCCAGCACTTTCGAGATGTATTTTCGACCGTCGAGAGCCGTGTTAGGATCAAACGCTTACCACTTACGCCAAAAGCTATAGCTATTAGCTAAGGCACAACTTTATTTCCTTATAAACTATCATCACATTGGTTCAAACGCTTACCACTTACACCAAAAGCTATAACTATTAGCCAAGTTGCAACTTTATTTCCTTATAAACCATCATTACATTGGATCAAACGCTTACCACTTACGCTATAAGCTATAATTATTAACTAAGATGCAACTTTATTTCCTTATAAACCACCAGCATATTTTCGATATGGGTGCTGAACTTGGCCTTTTAACCTCTTTACCGGCCTCCGCCCAACAATCCCCCAGTCACCAAGCGCTAGATTTGGCCTTTACCATCCTCCGCCCACCATTTATTTTATTGCATACTTTCTATGCTTGTTTAGAAGAAATTAAATTAAGGGAATTTGCAGGGATGCAAGATGGTCAACAATGAGGAACACAATACTGTCACTCTACCAGCCATCTCACCTGGCCAAGCTGGTCCCAACTATGCAGTCATTCATCGAATCTGCAACTCAGAAACTTGATTCTGAAGGGGACTTCACCTTCTCTGATCTTTCCCTCAAACTAGCCACAGATGTTATTGGACAGGCTGCTTTTGGAGTTGATTTTGGGCTGTCTAAACCCAAAGTGGGCAAAGACTCACTTCACAATGGAGTCCAAGAATTCATTAATCAGCATATCTATTCCACAACACAGCTGAAGATGGACCTGTCAGGCTCCTTTTCCATCATATTAGGCTTACTTGTTCCAATTCTCCAGGAACCGTTTCGCCAAGTACTAAAGAGGATACCCGGCACAATGGACTGGAAAGTGGAGAGAACGAACAAGAATCTGAGCGGGCGCCTTGACTATATTGTGGCGAACAGAATGGAAGAAAAGCAGCGCGGCTCGAAGGACTTCTTGTCCCTGATTCTGAGTGCAGTGGAGTCTGAGAAAGTTGCAAAGAATCTGTTTACCTCGGATTATATCAGTGCAGTGACTTATGAACACTTGCTGGCTGGATCAGCAACCACATCATTCACATTGTCTTCAATTATCTATCTGGTTGCTGGCCATCCCCAAGTTGAAAAGAAGTTGCTTCAAGAGATTGATGGTTTTGGCCCTGCTGATCAGGTTCCCAGTGCCCATGATCTTCAAACAAAATTTCCCTACACTGATCAGGCAAGATTCTTATTTTCTGCAGCTTCTGTAAGTGTTGGGCAAAGGCCAGTAACGGGCCATGTCCAGCAATGGGTGGTTAGGGAATTGTTAGCCGGAGGCGGGTGAAAGACAAGTCCAACACCTTGAAATAAATTAGAGCCTTGGTTATTAGTTATAGCTTTTGGCGTAATGGTAAGCGCTTGATCTAACAAGCGATATCAAGACTGGCAAGTGCTGGAGGGGAAATTGTTGGGCGGAGGCCGATAATGGACCAAGTCCTTGTTGGGCAGAGGCCTGGTAACGGGCCAAGTTCAGCAATTGATAGCTAGGGAATTGTTGGGCAGAGGCTGATGAATGGTCAAACCCAACATCTTGCCTCTCGAAAATGTGTGACGGGTATATGAAATAAAGTTAGGCCTTCGCTATTAGCTATAGCTTTTGGCGTAGTGGTAAGCACTTGATCTAACAGTAAACAAGACAGAACCAAACAATGGTTTATGTTTTTTCAATACTCTTTGACTGCAGGTGATCAAAGAGGCAATGAGATTCTACACAGTTTCTCCACTAGTTGCTAGAGAAGCATCAGCACCAGTGGAGATTGGAGGCTACAGCCTCCCAAAGGTAGTTCTCCCCACACCCCAACACTCTTTATTTTCAAATTGATCAAGGGTTCCTAATAGGTTGTTTTATGAACAAGCAGGGAACATGGGTTTGGCTAGCCCTTGGAGTTCTAGCTAAAGATCCTAAGAACTTTCCTGAACCAGAAAAGTTCAGGCCTGAGAGGTTTGATCCAAATTGTGAAGAAGAAAAAAGGAGGCATCCTTATGCAAACATCCCTTTTGGAATAGGACCTAGAGGATGTATAGGACAGAAGTTCTCCCTGCAGGAAATTAAACTCTCCCTAATCCATTTATACAGGAAGTACACATTTAGACACTCCTCCCTAATGGAGAGCCCTCTCGGGATCGAGTATGGCATCGTTCTCAACTTCAAGCATGGCGTCAAGGTTGAAGCCATCCGACGTTCATGAAAATTCGAGTCTAACAGGCATTCCTGAACTCTGAAATGTACATTCTAAGTTGATATTGAGATGACTACCCATAAATCTCATTGTTTCAAGATGATACTTTAAATCCCCTCCTCTCCACCCCTTTTTGTACCATTTTTCTTGTATATTTTCACCCATGTAATGCAGCACAAGTGGGGCATATTCAGAGACACAAGACATTTTAAAACTCAAAAGGAAATACATAGAAGTGGAGCATAGTGATCCACTTGAAACTCATAACTTACACAATTTTACAAGATGAAAAATCCTAGCTTAGGGCACATTTTCAATGTCTCAAAAGATTTGTATCCAAGGACAAGTTCAAGCATACTTGTTTCTCAAAAAGCATTTGAGAGACAACAAAGAATTGTGTTCATCCTTGCACTCCCATAAGAGTAATTCTCCTTATCCCTTCAATTTGAGAATTTATCCATTCGAGTAGGTAGGCAAAGGGGCCTTGTCAAGTTCACCGACGAAAGCTCAGAAGCTGCAGTGCTTTTGGAGTCCCCGTTACTAAAAGCCCCCGACTTCTGAAGGTTAAGAAACTGAAACTCATCCATGGACTGTCTTAGAAACCTGCTATTTCGCTGCTTGGCCTTTGTCGATTGGGTCAAGTTCATATAATTAGGCCTACTGCTGCATTTCTCTACTGTTTTATCCGATGCTGACACCGAGTTTCCTGAGATTGGAGTCGTGGATGTGCAGAGCGAGGATGAAGCAGAACTCTCATCGTATCGAAATTCAGAGCTTGGGCTTGAAGAGGAACGCGTGGCTTGGCCAACCAAGGGAGGTTTTGCTGACACCCTTTTGGTGACGTTGTTCTTCCTGACTTTCACCGAGCACTGCTCAGAAGACTTCGAATGGTTGTCCTTGGTGTAATCTAAGCAAACCTTGGACTTCGGGGTCGTTTCTGTTGCATCAGTTTGCCTCTGCTCCATCAATCTGTTCTCCCAAGGCCTAGCAGCCATCCATCGCTCTAACCAGCTCCATCCCCAGCTGTTCTTGTCCAAGTTGCAACTCTTGAAAGAGGGAACAGATATGGTTGTCTGAGCATCAGAGCTTGATCTCTCCTGCAACAATCATTAAGTCATGCAAATCACTTTACAAGAAGAAGAATAATTGAATAAACAATCAATCTGTTGGGCGGAAGCCAGTAAGGCCAAGTCTACAACCAAGTGGTTGGAGATTGTTGGGCAGAAGCCAGTAAAGGGCCAAATCCAGCACCCAACGTCTCGAAAATGTGTAACAATATAAGGAAAGAAAGTTGCGTCTTCGCTACTAGCTATAGCTTCTGGCGCCTAACACAATTCTCGGCAGTAATTACCTTATGAACAAGAGAGTAGACAAGTGCTCTTTCTCTCTTGAAAGCTCCCTCTTGCCTCATTTGTATCTTAGCTTTAACCTCTTCAAGTGTTCCTTTACTATTACACCACCCTTCCTGCAATCCCCAAAACAACTTGAAAACTCCTTGCACTTTGATATCATTAGTCACAACTCACATGAAAACCCGAATTGCTTACCTCAGCTTCTTTCAAGCAATCAACCATGCCCCGGTGCTCGTCAAGCATCTTCTGCACAGCCTGCCCCTCGAGAGACATACGAACACGACGAGCTCTAACCCGGGCTTGTACCCTTACCAAGGCCTGCATGCACCTAAGAGTAACTGCGGCTTGCTTTCTCACCTGTCGACCACGAACCAGAGCTTGAAGCCTCACCAAGCCTTTCAACGCCCTTAATGCTCTCCTGGCCTACAATTTCATTCATCACAGTTATAGATTTTGTAATTTTGATAAACAAAAGTAACATTCCTTGTATGCACACTTGTGTACTGAGAACAAAAGCCTATACAATTATCCCAAAGTTATCATCCAAAGCAATGCCATATCCCATATGCATAATCATTTTGTTGATATCCAAGTGAGAATGAAAATTTCATTTATTATTCTCTGGATTTACAAAGTTCACAAATTGCATTCAACAGGTCAGCTCAATCAAAAGGACAAGTTCTTTTCCTTAAACACTTTCAAATCCAGGTTCTGGAGAACTCCCCGGCCTACCAACCATGTTATGCATAAACTTAAACTCTTTTTTTCATATTTGCTTTGTCCAGTTTCATGTGATTAGGGGATTGTTGGACGGAGGCTGGTAAAAAGTCAAGTTCAAAACCCTAGCTGTCGTAAATGTGATGACAATCTATAAAAAAAATAAAGTTGTGCCTTCGCGCCACAAGTTAAGTCCTGATAAGAGCAATTAAGACTGGCTGGTGCGGGAAGGAGACGGGTAAGGACCAAGTCCAGCGCCATGTTGCTATGAAAATTATTGACCCGAGGCTGGTAAAAGTCAAGTCCAGCATCCTAGCCATCGAAAATGTGGTGGTGGTTTATAAGAAAATAAAACTGCGCATTAACGCTAGGTCAAGCGGGTTTTGAATCCCAACAAGAGCAATTAAGATTAGCGGGTTTTGAGAGAGGGACGGGTAAAGATAAAGTCTAGCACCATGTGACTAGGGTATCGTTGGACGGAGGACAACTAGGTAAATGACACGAAAACATATTCATATCTTTGGTAAGTAGGCATTGTTTAGAGATAATGACAAGCAGAGAAGAGCATAAGAAATTACCAAGAAGCCACGAAATGCAGTTTGAATCCTAATAGCAGCCCATTCTTGCCTCACAGCCTTGAAATCTTTGGGAGCAGCTCTCACCACTGTGGCCATTGCAGCTGTGAAAGCATCATTGTTGACTGATGAAGAATCAGAGCCTTCAGACCCACCATACAAATGGCGGTTCCCTCTGAATCCCTTCCATGAAGAACCCCCACCAAGATCCCCAGATGAGCCCCTCCATAGCCTCCATTTCTTGCTCTTCCCACTCACCCTCTCCTATAAACACCACAAAAACACACATATCTTCGCTAAAACTTAAACAAACAGGAAAAACATTGGTTTTTAACTAAACATTTGCTGCCAAGAAAATACCAATTAGACTTTTGTTTAGCACAAACTGTAAGGGGAAAAAAATATAAATAAACCAAAATAAGATTCTTAACAGAGATTTGAGCTTACATGGTGGTCATCTTTCTCAGGCTTCTTGAATCCTATCAGAGCTTTGACCCATTTTCCAGAAGCACCCATTCACACAAGATTCTACTCTATCTGCAGAGAGAGGGCAGAAGAGATTTCAACTACCAAGAAGTGAATTAAACACTGAAACTTGCAGAGAGATTTCAGGATGCAAAAGAACTAGAGAAAACGGAAATGGAGCATAAATGCATCTGAGAGACAACAGACTGGGAAATTGGAAATGGAAATTAATGTAACAGAGCAGAGAGAGAGAGAGAGAGAGCTTTACATTCAGCTATGATAGAAGGGGTCAAATCAAATCCAAGAAAAGGGAGAGAAAAAAAAAAAGAGAACTTGAAAAATTAGAAAAAGTGATAACAAACAGAAAAGGCAAGAAAACAGCTTCACAGAAGGAGCAACTGGAGGAAGAAGGTTTTCTCAGGTTAGGGGGTGAAGGGGGGTGGTGATAGGGTGGTGGGGGGTTGAAGCTATTGGGTGTGTAGAAAAACTGCATTGCCCAATGTGCAGTTGGGTTTATGCATTTTTTTGAAATTCAAACCAAGAAACAGGACAGTAGGACACCGGGCGGGCATGGCGCTGCTGTTTAACGTTAAATTTGTTTGAAAGGCCATATGTTTTTTTTTTTTTTTTAAGTTAACACCTGAATCATTACATTTCACTAAATTACGAATAGATCCCTAAACTTTCATTCTTCTTTATGCTACTCCTTTAATAGGCCGTAGTTGTACTTGCACGTTATTGCCTAGACCACAATTCAAAAAACACATAAAATACATTATTTTAACTCATAAAGTATATTATTCTAATTCAGAAAGCTTATTATTCTAATACCTAAGCGCGTGGAGCATTAAAAAAAAAAAAATTTAACATCAAAACAACGTCGTTTTAGATCGTGGTCCACACATCCACACAATGATGTGCCGTAGTTGTAATTCAACTATAGGCTAATTCTTCGTGGAGCACAATTACATTGTTGGGTATGAAGAAATTGCAATTTCCTCCATTTATCGAATTGAAATTCATAGGACCCCCTCCCCCCCCCCACCCACCCACCCCAATTAATTCCAATTCGGTGGTGAATAAAAACAAAAACAAAAAAAAAGGATGAAAGGGCATTTTATTCTTGCCTATCAAACAATGTAATTTGAATTCTTATTTTTCACACCTTATTTTTTTTCACAGAATTATACTTCGTAATTCATTTTTCTCTTAGGGTGTGTTTGGAAACTTGAAAAATGATTTTTGGATGTGCCTAAAAATGCAGTCAACAGAAAACATTTTTCGTTGACTGGGAAAAATATGGTCATTTTCCACCGCACTCACAACAAGGTTTCCAGTAAAAACCATAGGTCTGGTTTCTGCTAGAAAGTAGTGCTCTAGTTTCCGCAGTGAAAACAAGTGATGTTTTTTTTCTATTTTAATAAATAAAATTATATTTAATATTATCATAAATATTTTTATATTATAAATAAAAATAATTAAAATGGTTAATTATATAGTTCTACTCATTTTTTAGAAAATGAACCAAAAACATCAAGACAGTTTCTCAGAATGCAACCAAACACTAAAAATGAAACTATTTCCTGTAAAGTAACTCATTTTCCAGAAGTCCTTTTCTTGATTTTCAAACATACCCTTAATTCATTCCTTCCCACCCAATGCCCCAATAGTATAGGATTCTAATATTATAGATTTATAAGTTTCTCTTGTACTTTTCATGTGTAATCGTAGAATGTTATGTCCTATAATTACTCATCATGTTCACAGTAAAGAATGTGTTTTGCCCGTATGAGCAGTTCAGTTGATCACAAAGATGAAGTTTGTGAAGAAAGATCAGTGATCAAGTCTCGTCAACGGCAGTGTAGGAGCAATCCCTCAAAGTGAGGAGACTCCTTGTACGTAGTAAACACCATCCTACCAGATGCTCTATTGGGTCGGAACGTGGAAGGCCCTTGGGTTGGAAATTCAACATTTTAAGAAGAAATAAAAAATGTGTTTTATTCAATCAAAAAAAAAAATGTGTTTTATGACTTGTGACATCCTACGCGTCATTATTATTCGTAGTTATTAATTATTTGTAAATTAATTGACTCATTACAAATTAATTAAAAGAAATGATATTACAATAACAATATTTAATACAAAAAACTTCAATACAATTTAGTCTTAGTAGGATTATATTCTAAAATTCTCTAAATTTTAATTTTCTAAAGTTGTTAATATAAAAATAAAATTGTTACTTTTGCGTTTAGCTCAAATTATATAACATTACTTAAGTAATTGTTACAAAAGTGATCTCGAAAATACAAGGAAATAATGGAAATACAACAAAGAAAATATCCACGAAGGATAATAATACAGGAAAAAAACAACCTACAAAAGGTTGAAAACCTGAACTACGGTTGAGGATGAAATCTGGACGAACTCGGGTGGTTAGAAGCACGAGTCGTGTTACCACTATCCTTAAAACTTTATTTACCGCCTCCCGGGATGCTGGAACGTTGCGGTCTAAGTTTCCCAGGATAAAACGTACTACGATCCTCCGTTTGAGCACACAAACTTGGATCCGGCGAACTAGGAACGTGGGTTCAACGCAGGTGGCTAGAAGGAAATGTGAGCAGAGTTTTGAGGGAGAAAACAGTGTATTGCTGTGTGTCCTTGGTGTGTTTTTCAAACCTGCTGCTCACAACGAATATATAGTAGAGGAAAGTGAAGCATAACATTAATTATGGCATTGATAATCCATTGGTAACCTCCTCCCACTAGCAGAAAATTAATTCTGCCACTAACCAATATTTACACCCACTACCAAGTCCATTATTTACAAAATAACTCTGAAAGAATGATTGGAGTTAATCAAATTAATTCCGTAATATCAAGAGTCATTTTGAACGGACACAGTAGGTGAAACGTCGCGTTCGAGAGGTTACTGGAGTCGCAGTGCGAGACATGGTCCAGTCTGCGAACCCTCGAGACATCGCCCGTGCCGCGAGACGTCGAGAAGTGCATGCTTCTAGACATCGTGCCGGTAGCGAGACATCGGACGCGCGCGCCAGCCCGGGCCGCGCGACATCGCACTCGCACGCGAATGACCTCTTGCGAGAGGTCGACTCCCCCGCCAACTTCGAGTCATCGAACTACCTTTCGCGAGTGGTCAGTTCGCTTTGATGTCTCGAACGAGAGATCACCTTTGATCTCATGTGGTTCTAAGATGGAAAACTTGTTCGAAAATATGGCCGCCAGGCTAGCCAATTTTCCGGACGACATTTCGTGCCCGTGTACATGAGTCAAGCCTTTTTAGGCTCAGTTTAGGATTTGATTTGCACCCCTGCATGCGAGAGAGAGAGCCTCTACGCCATACAAGTCAATTAGCCTTAAAAAGCCTCTTGTATTTATAGTGGGGCAAATCCTCCTTCCAAGCCAATGTGGGACAAAGCTTCATAAGCTTTTCCTCACTTCAAATTTCATCTCCAATGGGTCTACTTTGAGAACCAATTTCTCATTCACCCATTATCCATTTTGTGCGTATAATATATCGATCTCTTTGTCTTACTACGAAGAATCCGAATCCACTTTGACCCGACCCAAATCGGATGTGGACCCTACATATATTTATACCACAAAATGACCACTTAAAATGCCATTTTAGTGCTATTTTTCCAACAGTAATGTGATTAATTTAATGTTACATAACCTTGTTCAGTTTAAATTATTTAATTATCTCAGTTATTTTATATCACCATGTAAGATTTTGACATTAATATTACCTCTATCTTCCAAACTATTCTTACATTACTCCGTACTTTTTAATATTTCATTTTTACATTTACCAACTAACCATTAATAATAACAGCAACAACAACAACAACAATATTAATATTTTTTTGAATACTACTGACTCTATTATATTGTAGTATCTATTCATATATTATTTTATACATATATAAAATAACATATATAAAATAATATATGATCATCTTATATATAATTTTCATTTATCCATTTACTTATTTGTACGTATTGATGGAATTTAAGTAATTAGACAACATAACCTAAAATATAACCTCAACTAAACATATTAATGTTAAAATTCTACAATCCCAACTAAACACACAAAGATGTGTGTGTGTGTTTGTATTATAATCTAAGATTTTAAAATATAATTTTGAGTTCTTTTGAAATAATTGT
Organism: Ipomoea triloba; assembly: GCF_003576645.1. Lineage (NCBI taxonomy): Eukaryota > Viridiplantae > Streptophyta > Magnoliopsida > Solanales > Convolvulaceae > Ipomoea > Ipomoea triloba. The sequence goes on from NC_044921.1 coordinate 12,601,574, forward strand.
ACAATAGAAAATTAAAAAAGGAGAAAAAAAAAGGATATATGAAAGATTCAAAAACTTGTAAAAATGATGAAGCAAATTAAAAGTTTATATATGTTTACAAAAATAAGGGAAGGTGGTAGAATTTTAATTGGGAAGAGTAGAGAGTTGTATTTAAATAATAATAATAATAATAATAATAATAATAATAATAATAAGATTAAATGAAAAGGAAAAAGAAATAAACGCTAAAAGCATTTTTTTAAAATGTTACATGGGATAGTATTTCAAAATAAACTCTTATCTTAAACTATACTCTTCATTCACTAGCTAGTTGGTTGGATAGTTTGATGTAGTAATTACTCAGGTCAATATATAAAAAATAAAAGTCATGTATAATAGTTCAAATTGGACAATTTTTAAACCGGGACACCGGGTGCCACTAGACCACAAGGTATTTGGCATTATATAAGTACAAATATAAAAAATTAAATGTACTAAATAACTTTTGCCAAAATATAAACATAACAATTCAACAAAAAAAATACAATTTAAAATTCATCTTAAAAGTGACATTTTTAATGCAAATATAATACAAAGTTATTCACCAAAATTTCGATATCAATTTTTTCTAAAATTTTGTTTCCAATTGCATTTAAAACCAATATGAAGATTCTAAAAACATAATAATTAAGTATAAAAATTAGTGAATTATATACAAAATATACTCTAATACAATTTTTGGAACCCTAAAAATTGAGGTGACATCTGTCGTTGTCTTGGCTACACATGGTCAGGGACATTCCTGATAACCACAAGATTTTAATTTTCAATCTTAGCGAAAGTTGTCTATTGGACTTTTTGATTTGAACCAATCAGTTATGTGCAACCTAAGTCGTTAATTTACTGGCTAGGATCATAAGACGGGCTTCACCTAAACGCATCATTAGGTAGCGATTGAGAACTTTACTATAAATAAAAAAGATCATAGCTTTTTGTGATGTAAAATAAGTTATAAATTTATAATAAACTCTACCAAACAGATTTATGGTGGGAATAAAAGGGTGGTCATTAAGTTAATTTCAAACAAAAATAATTAAACATTCAGTTTGATAAAATCATTAACCATATTGAAACATAATTTCTGAAATTAACTAAACCGATTTATATTTCAGTTAACCAACAAAATTAACCAAAACTTTATTATATAAATATATAATGTTTATTATAAAATGCATATTTTATATTTTATTTAGTATTATTTAGTTTAATTTAGTAAATTAAAAAAATTAAATTAACATATAAATAAATTTACATAATTCAGTTATCGAATAAATTAATCGATTTAGTTCTGATAATAGTAAACCAAAATTATTTCAACTATATCAGTGACAATATGAGCTGATCGGTGAAGCACGTAGCAAGAGACTTGAATTTATTTCTTCTTTATTATTATTATTATTATTATTATTATTATTATTTATTTAAAAAATAAATGGTATTCAGTTCATTTTGATTTTTTACTGAACCGTTCAGTATACAAAAATTCATTACTATTCTATTATTCGGTATATTATTGAACCGAATTAGTTGGATTCAATTTGGTACGGTTCAAAAAATCAAACTAAATTGCACACCCTTAGCAAATATCACCAAGAATACATATATATTTAGCAAATACCACCAAGAATACATTTATTTTCTTGCAGAAATATTGGTCCTATTGGAGTCCTATTTTAATATTTTTATAAAGAATAAGGGTGCACTTGTAGCTGGGGAAAAGCACCAGGGGTACATATGAAAGACTCTATTAAATTATTGTTTTCCCGCTCACAAGGGAAGAGTATACCCCCCTGGAGTTTTATGAAACTACGAAAATGCCCCCGGGAGCTTTTGGATAGATCCTAAAAAGGCACGACTCGTTTTACTAATGCCTTGAAAAGGTTTAGAAAATGCCAATAACAAGCAGACAAAGAATCCATAAAGTCAGTGCTCCTAAGATCTCTGTCCAAAAACAAAAATAATAATAACCAAAAAAAAAAGAATAAAGTTTGAATTCGCCACATAACAAAACTGAAAGTGTAATTAGGTCATTCCATAAAAAATTACAATTAGATTAATGAACTATCAAAATGTATGCAATTTTACCTGATAGCAAGTTATTATCCATTTCTTTCGATTGCTTGCTTACATTGGACAGTTTTTTCTTAATTTTTTTTTATTAAGGGTTATTTAAAAAAGACCAATTCATCATCCATGTAAGCAGACAACCAGAATAAATAGGTGTTAACCTACTATAAGGTGAAATTGCATATATTTGGGGTGTTCAATAGCCTAAATACATTTTTTTTTCGTTTAGTGGCCAATTTGGACTTTATTCTATAAAAAAAATGTAAGGTGATTGGTTGAATCAACTGAACTAATCTCACGGGGATAAGTTATGTCTAAAATAATGAATACATAAGTAATGTTACTTGCATGAATATTTTTTGTAAGACATTTAGTATACATCGACACTATTTCATCTTATTAACTTATACGGAGTAATTTACTATTGAAAGGTGTTGGCTCAGGCGAATAGACAACTTTTATAAAAAGTTGAACTTAACCAAATTAATTGTTCGACAAATTTGATTGGGGTTGCCACAACAAGTTCTTGACTATAATTTAAGTAATGACTCAAATTTAAACTTTGTGATAGAGTAATTAACATTAAAAATCATACTCATTTAATGTCATTTACTTACTCGACTTTAAATTAATTAGAGCGTAGTATAACTATCGGATATTAGAAATCCTTAGACTAGAGTACCAAAGTTTTTTTTTTAAAAAAAAAAGTTAAAATGTGAAGTGATTGGTTGAATCAACTGAACTAATCTCACGAGGATAAGTTATGTCTAAAATAATGAATACATAAGTAATGTTACTTGCATGAATTATTTTGTAACACATTTTAGTATACATCAACACTATTTCATGTTATTAACTGATATAGAGTAATATGCTATTGGAAGGTGTTGGCTTAGGCCAATAGAAAACTTCTATAAAGATAACCATAATAGTGCTTTTTTATGAGGTTTTTGAGGTTCCAAGGCTTATGTGGATGAGAGAGGGAGATGCGAGAGAATAGTTGGGGTCTTTGCTTAAGGGTCTTGGTTTTTGTTAGATCTGTAGGCCTCACTAAGAAAGAAACGCCGCAAAGTTGCCTCGCGTGAGGTGCAAATTAAATCTCGCGCCAAGTGCAGCACGCAAATCTTTACTTGTACTTTTTTTTTAATCTTGTTTTTTTTTTTTTTTTCAGATTTTGTTTTTGTTTTTTTTTTCTTCCCTCTCATCTTCTCTTTTCTAGTCACACCTGTAAAAATTCCTCAAAATTACATTGGGGATGCTATAAAAAGTCAAACTTAACCAAATTAACTGTTGGACAAATTTGACTGGGGTTGTCACAACAAGTTCTTAACTAAAATTTAAATAATGGCTCAAATTTAAACTTTGTGATAGAGTAATTAGCATTAAAAGATCCTACTAAGTTAATGTGCTTCAGTTACACGACTTTAAATTAATTAGAGCGTAATATAACTATCAGATATTAAGAATTCTTGACTTTTTTTTTTTTTTTTGAAAATAGAAATTCTTGACTAGAGTACCAAAAGTTAATTAAAAGAAAAAAAAAGATGCTATAAAAAATTTTCTACAACTTTTTGAAAATGAAAATGTAGTTAGCAACATAGGATTCGATGATGGGGCCATTGAAATGCAATGCAGTGTGGTCAGGAAATGGCAGGTTTAAATTAGCAACACATGCAACAACAGCTCTTCATCATTTTATTCAAGAAAGGGGTTTGAAAAACATACGGAGTATTAAATTAGCGAATGTGTGTTGACAAAGTTGTTAAATTTTTTACTACAAATAATGACATAATGTCAGTGTGGGATTTGAATTTGATTTGCTCTTTAAACTGAAATAACATTCCCCAAAAGTACAGTAGTAGTTATTTTTGGATGAATGAATGATGCTTTGTTGGTGGACTTCAGTACTTTTGGTAGCTAGGCTTAAACTATTTATATAGCACGCCTACATTCTGTATATTACTCCGTAGTAGGTTGGATGACATAATTTTCATTCTATATTCTGCAATTTATAATTTAAGGATGTTTTTAAAATGTTTGCTTGAAATAAAACTTATGAAAATTTACACATTTTTTTTAAAAATAAAATTATACCTTTGACTTTGACAGATATACTAAGAAGTAGGGTGTTTCGAGATTCAGTTTGATTTTTTCGATTTTAGTTTCGGTATTAAAAAAATGATACCATTCGTTTTAATATTATAGTTCGGTTCAGTTTGAAAAAAATGTTCGATTTCAATTTGGAATTAGTTCGATTCGGTTTAAGAATTCCAACTTTCAATATTTCTTAATTTTTCGAACACACTACCAAATAATACTATTCACATAGTTCAAATCCAAAGTCTAAACATTATATAACAAAATATCAATCCAAAGTTCAAACACAATACTAAGTACGAATTACCAAACATTAGTTGGCTTTTTTGCCCAACTGACTCTTCAGTTGGTTCACTTGGAATGTTTTGTTAACAAGATGAAGAATCATTCATCTATATAGTCAGTAATTGGAGAACAAGTGTCAAATACTGTATAGTTAATTTTTGGACACAATTCGCCATTGCTTGGCAAAATATATTTCCAGTACATTGGAATATTATTTTCTAGTGCACTAGAAATATATTTCAGTACTGGAAAATAATTTCAGTGCACCAATGCTTTTTGGAAAAATATTTCAAGCACTAGAAATCAAAATTATAATGATGTCGAAGCAAATTAATTTCCACTACGGGAAATCATCATTTTTTAGACCTCATTTCCGACCACCCAAAATTTGGTCGCAAAAAGTGACCCTTTTTTTTTTTTCTTGTCCAAGGGTAACGGTAGTCGAACAGTGGTCGAAATTTCCAACCACTTTTACTAAGTGGTTGGTATTTATGTAGTGGTCGGAAATGTTTTTTAACAACTTAAAATTTTTAAATTAATCTCTTTTTTTCGACTACCAAATACGCTGGTCGATTTTATTTTATTTTTCAAATCGCAAATAGGCCCAAAAAATACTTAGCCCTTAGCGTAGCTACCCAATATATAAATATCCATTAAATATAAATATATATATATTTCCTAACCTCTTTGCGCAGCTGCCCTCGATTGTCTTCGCAACTACGATCTAAACCTTCTCCTCCCTACCTCTTATCCTCAATCGCCTACGTAGATTTAAACCTTCTCCTCCCCAGTTCTTCTCCTTGATCGACGACACCTTCTCTTCCTTAGCTCTTATCCTCGATCGACGACGTAATGGTTAGGGTTCTTTATTTCTTAATCTATTGTTAGGGTTCTTTATTGTTAGCTACGAGGGTTTTTCTGGATGCCAAAAATAGTCAAAAAAGTAGTCAGAACACGTGTTTTCGACCAGATTTAGGTCATTTCTGATCACTTTAGGTGGTCAGAAATTCCTTGATTTCCAGCTGTGTTCATAGAAACATGTAAGAATAACTCAAGTTAGAGATAATTGTGAAGCAAAGAAGAATTGCAGCAAACAACAAAAGTGCAAAGTAGAGAACAAACCATAAAGAAATCAAATAAAAAAATTAAGAGAGATACCAATGAGAATATGAGCTGAACGACGGAGCAGGCAATAAGGGACTTGGATTTACTTCTTTATTATTATTATTATTATTATTATTCTTATTATAAATATTATTATTATTATTATTATTATTATTATTATTATTATTATTAAAAACCAAACGGTATTCGGTTCAGTTTGATTTTTACCGAATCGTTCGATATGTAAGAATTCATTACCATTCGGTTGTTCGGTACAGTTCTATTCGGTTCGGGTTTCCTGAACCGAATTGCCCACCCCTACTAAGAAGAGAGAAGCACAATTCTTACAAAACCACAAACATGTTAACGTACAATACCAGAAATATGTATATCACAAACTAGAATATAATGGTACTACTAAAAAAAAAAGAGAGAATATAATGGTAACCAATCCAGTCAAATTTAATTAAGTTAAAAATTGAAAAAAAAGTTAGAAATTATTTAATATATAATAAGTTTTAACCTACAAACTTAATGGCACATCAAAGCAAATTATTTAATATTAGTTTTTACACGCGCATTGCGTGATTGGTTTAATGCCCAATGTTTGTATTTAAATAAGTAATTCAAAGTATATCAGTGCAAGATTATATATGAGAAGTTCATTATAGTTAGCATTAAAATTAATGTTTACACTTTTCTAAAAATAACTATCTATATACTTATTGTAGTTGGTATGGTATTAGGTAGTATATACAACTTTTGGTTGGAATTACTCTATGTTTTGTTAATTCGCTTTTGGATAGGTTTGTCATTGTCTTTGTCTTCATTGCTTGTTCGCTTCTTTTTTGTTGATAGTGTCTCATGTGCAATTGGGTTATTGGTGCTAGTTTGCAAAAAGAACATATTTGAATCTAAAATAGGTCAACAATATTATTGTTATTTTTGGGTGATTATTACGTTGTTTCAGTTTCATAATTATATTGGATTTAAAGGAGCTGACTTTGTTGTATGAGTTGCAAACATGAATAGCGCCAGAAAAATGGGTATACATTACTTGCACACATTGACTGCTGAAAATATACCAATAGAAGTGATAGAAAATGGGTAAAATCACATTATCGACATATATATCTCTTTCACTTATATCCGGGAGAGGTGAAAATGGTTTTTTTGTTTTTTGTGTAAGTGTACGGGAGGTTAATTGTAAGAATAAAACAGGGAGTTGAGGCCCCGAGTGTCTTACTCGAATGGTATACTTGGAAGCTTTACGAAAGTGGGGAAGAAAGGGTTTCGGGTGCGTCAAGCATTGGTCCAAACATGGCATAGTACAAGAGAGTTTGAAAGAACAAATGAGAGAGAGAGAGATTACACAATTAGCAACAACAATATGAACAAGACGGCTAGGAGTGTCCCTATGTTGCAATGTAATGTAGCGTACGAGATTAGAATGTGCGTGAGTGAGGATTGCAATTCCAAGAGGAGTGACAAGCGAATGCGTAGCCAATTTTTGTTCTCTACGCCTCCCATGGATCAATATGGAACCAAGTGCCCATAAGTCTATGGCGCAAATCATCAAACACCTTGCCTACACTCCTTCCCCGACTTTGTCCACTCGGATCTAGGGCGGAGATTGTGGTCGGATTAAGAGGCTAACCTAAGCTTGACCATCTCTTGCCCAAGCTTAGGATTCCTAGGTTATTCATGGAGTCGGGCCCTACTTCAAGAATACTACATCAAATTATTCTCCACAACAAGGAATTCAAGCAATCTTCATCAACATATTACTACAACTAGGTCTAAATCACACTACTTTGTCACATTGCAACAATTAGGACAATCCTAGCCCTAAGGATTTAGCTATGCATGATCTTAGATTGTAAATAAACACATTGAATTGAAGAATAACATCATTAAAAACAAAAGAATTGAAAGATAAAGGAGAAAATCGATTACCAAACTTCAATCCTTGCGATTACAATGATCAAGAAATAGAAGATCCAAGCATCTCTAACAAAATTGTCACACCTTTGCTCTTGGAACTATTTCCTTCAATTGGAGAGAATTTTTATAAGTGTTTTAAGAAATCTCTCTTTCAAAAATGAAATCTAAATCTAAAAAAATGATCAAAGTCTCCAAAATATCTAGAGATCCTCCTATTTATAGAGAAGAATTCGCGCCTAGACTGCATTTCCTCATCCACACTGTCCGCACGTGCATGACGCTGGCGTGATCCGGATATAATACTTGTCTACACTCTAGATCACGGTGTGATTCAAGCTTAGACATCTTCCATGTTCAGGATCACGCGCGTGACACGGGAGTGAACTGGTCCTGCTTCCGTGATCTTAAAAAATGCATCTATCCGTTTTGAGTTCTCTTGCCACCCTTCTTGTCCATTATTCATTAAAAACATCCTAATGCACAAATTAGATGACCTTGCAATGTAAAATGACATTTTATTACTTTTTACTCATAAATCATGAATAAATCATCCAAATTACGCATAGAATACCTTCAAAATGACATTGGAAACTAGCATCTTTTGACACTTATCAAGAGGGCTATGTCAAAGGGAGCCACTGATACACATTACCTTTAATCTGATTCGCTCAACCAAAAAGACAATTGAAGAGTCAACAAATTACCCAACTCGGGAGGAATCAATCCTAAAATCTGTTTTTGTATAATGCTGTAATTGTACAAAACTATTTGCATTTGGCAGAACAGAGGGGATTTAATCAGAAACATTGATGTTATTAAACAAGAGCCGCCCCTTATCGTGATGGAACTGGTTGAAGAAGCAAGCAATACTAGCTAATTAAATGTCTTAGAAATCAAAGATCTTGGCTGGTGAGCCTCAACCAATTGTTACCACTCCCTCGTCTCTTATGTTTACTTCAGTACTCCACAAGGTTGATGAAGTCACAACAGATGCTGGCCAATTAGATGCAGTTGGTGACTTCAACATCAAAGAATCAATTTCAAGGTTGAATGAGTTTGATAGTGGCATCGATTACAGCGGAGTAAGTGTTCATGTTCTACATAATGTCGGCTCTGTTTTTCCTAGCAATTTGTATGTGGATTAAAGTTAGGTTTGTGCAGCAAAAGCTTCATGAAATCATAATATCATAAAAACATGAAAATTTTCTTTATATTATGCAGTTCTTTAGTTCTCATATGAGGATTTGTTCTTAACATTTCAAGTGGTGTAGAGTCTTTTGGATTAAGAAAGTTTAATTTGCTTCATCAAATTCTCCATTTTACTGCTAGGGAAGAATTAAATATGCAGACCCCAAAAGCAAGGTGATTTATTGACGTTTTTGTGTTCTTGATGCATTGATTTCACTACGGAAATGGTAAAAATTGGTAAACTAGCTAGAATGTGATATTTAATTGATCAAATTGACTGTAGGCGAACTTCAAACTAGTGATTAGAGAACTTTTGGAAACTCATCCAAGGTTGAAATTCTTACATTGTGCACCTGCATGCATTTCAAGAAAGATATGGTAACTTCTTGCTCATTTGTTTTGTGTCTCTCAATTTGTTTGATTTTTTCCCTTTCTGAAGGTTATGATAAATGACACAACTTATTTTTAAAAATGAAGATATTTCATAAAGCATCTTACACTTTACCGTCTAATTAGTTTTGTTAAATTAAAGAAATAGATGCATGTTTTCAAAAAAAAAAAAAAAAAGAAAAAGAAATAGATGCATGGAATCATGATTCCCTTATACTAATATTTATAAAATTGACCCCATCATTTTTTAGGCTTTGATCATTATAGATGGATGGATTAAATTGTCCACACTTATCACGAGAAACCTAGTTCACATTTGATCATAAGTTTATATATCTACATGTGTATGTTAATTTGTATGTATGTTAATTGTATCGAACTTAATCATGCACAAGCACGCACAACTATTGTATTTCAAATTCCAGTCCTCACCAAATTCAGATCAGTTGTTCATTATGCCTGCAGCCAGAGGAAAACGACACCTACATGTCACATGCTGCTCTGCTAGCTAGCCAGTACTATTTGGAGTTTTTTTGAAAACCAAAAGATCAATATATTAATTCATAGAATCCTTAGAGACCATATCAGATATAAAACGAGGCATATACTCAGAAAACTCTACAAGATCAATAGTCCGCTGACATGACCTTCTTGCCAACTCATGAGCTACCATATTACCACCTCTACGCACAAAACACAACGTGGCCGACTCAAAATGGTTCAAAAGAGTCCGGACATCCCGAACAATTTTGCCGAACTATTTGGAGTTGAACTCCATTTTCCTTTTTTTTTTTTCCCCACTATCTTAATCAAAATTGATAAATATCTTTTTTCTGTTGGAAAATTATTTTTTCTATTTAATTGAAAACCATAAAATTATCTGTTTTTTTTTCCTTGTTTCTGTTTGGGTTATTTATAAAAAAAAATGAAATAAATCTATTACAAAATTATTTCTTACAAAATATTCATTATTGTAATTAGGAAAAAATGTCAAATAGGCCCTCGAACTTTATTCAAGAAGTCAATTATATCCTTAAACTTTTAGCATGTTAATTTGAGCATTGAGGCCTAGAAACCGATTGGTGATTTGTAATTACATGTCACTAGGGTTCTGAGGGGCTGTTATACGGTGGACCATGGTCACAAAACGCCGCCGTTTCATTAAGTAAAAGAAATGGTTGCGGCGGAGCTCTGTAAAGGATACTACAATTCATCTCAAAAGATACTGCCTCACATTTGTTTTTATATTGTCAAATGAAACTATAGTTATATCGAAATGTAACTGTAGTTGTGCTGAAAGGAATCTGCAGCGTATATAAAATGAAACTGAATAACAGTTTCAAAATTTTGAGTGTATATTGTCCAATGAAACTGTAGTTATATCGAAATAATATTGTAGTTGTGTTGAAAGAAAACTGCAGTGTATTATAAAAGAAACTGAATAATAGTTTCACATATTTGAGTGTATAATGTCGAATGAAACTGCAGTTATATCGAAAAGAAACTTCAGTTGTGTTGAAATGTAACTGCAGTGTATATAAACTAAAAGTGAATGGCGTGGAACGAAGGCCGTTTTAGCCGTCTGTTTTCATTAATCAAGACGACGTCGTTTTGATGCGTGGTCCACAGTAAAATTTGCGAGCCTCAGACCCTTTTTCCTTTTAATTAAATTAATGTCACTAGGGTTGCAATTAAGCTTTTAAACATGTTAATTTAGAGCATTAAGCCCTTTGAAAGTTTAAGGGCCCAATTAATGACTTCTTGAGTAAAGTTCAGGGATCTATTTGACCCTTTTTTCTTTTAATTATTATTATTATTGTAATACAATAAAGTTTCATATTCTAACATAACTAATATACTCTCTTGCTGCAACTTATATTATGATTTTTTTATTATATTAAAATAAAGTTATATATTAAACTTTATATAATTATAATTAGTTATAAAAATTAACAACAACTATAATAAAAAGAAGTTAATAAATAATTTTTAAGTTGTAACTTATTATAATAAAAAGGGATAAAGGTCAAATATGCCCTTCAATTATAAGTCAAAGTGTAATTAGCCCACTAAACAAAAAAAAGAAGTTCTAATTAGACACTTTAACTTCTCATTTTTATTCAATTAAGTTAATTAACAAATTACCTCTAGATAACTGGTATTTTTTTTAACTTTAAAAAATTAATTAAAATTTTAAAATATATTTTAATTTAGATAAATTAATTTTAAAAAAAAATCTTCCAGCGACTTCCCCGTCCGATCCTGCCTGACTCCTCTGTTCAGTTGGACGGAGATGCCTGCTTGGCTTGAGGAGAAGCCGACAATCTTTTTTTTTTTTTTTTTTTAAAGTTTACTTTCAAATTTTTTTTTAAAAATTCAATTTTACCTGCTATTATCTTGAGTACTTGCAAAATAAGCTAATTACACAACTTTAAGAAATTATTAGCTAAATTGCATAAAAGTGAAGAAACGAAATGTCTAATTAGAGTTTTTCTTAGTTTAGGGGCTAATTGCACTTTGGCCTATAATTGAAGGGCCTATTTGACCTTTATCAGTTATCCCTAATAAAAAATACATAGATTAATCAATGTAATAACTTAAAATTAAAGGAATTAAAAAAATAAAACCTAATATTAAAAAAAATGATTATGGATTAGGTTGGACCCATATTTTATTATTTAGCCAGGTTTATTCCAGTATTCCAACCTGAACGAACCCAAGAACGCCCAAATAATAAATAGTAAGGGGACTAGTAAACAAATACAATAATTAAGGAACTCAGGGACTAACTAATAAATAAATAATAAAGAAATAATAAACAGTAGGGGGACTAGTAAACAAATACAATAATTAAGGAACTCAGGGACTGACTAATAAATAACTAATAAAAGAATACTCAACTACACTGCCACTAAGACTCGAGCCTTGGCACACCAATTAAGGGAGGAAAACCTAACCACTAAACTACTGAGTGGATCATGATATGAGAGATGATTTACTTGGACCAAACACCCCCCCCCCCCCTTATACTGTTGACAGACCCCTTGGCACCCTCCACGTGTACGATAACTAGATGGCGCCAATCCTCCACCAAACACGCGTCCCACGCTTTCCTATCACGACAGCCTCCTACCATCCACGTGCTCGAGCTTCCGGTCAAACTCTGCAGAAGAAGGCGTGAAGGACACGCCACTACGCCCTCGGGATGGAGGTGCCCAACTGCGGCCGTGCGCGAGGGGCGCGGTTGTCGCGCCTGATGGCGGCACGGTAGCCGCCGCTAGGCCCATCGGTCATGCCTGGTGGCGATACGGCAGCCACCACTGCCAGTCGGCGCATCTTCCGGCGAGGGCTGCAAGTGGCGCTCCCCTCCCTCCTGGTGTACACGGATCGTCCTCCTTGCTTGCACTCTAGGCCTGTCATCCAGACAAATTGGGCTTGGCCCCAACGGAAAAATTTGAGCCCATACCCCGTGGCCCCATCAATAAAAATGTATTTTTTATTTATGTTTCACACAAATGTGTAGACCATGGTACATGGACTAATGATTGAAAATTTTAACAATGGGTTTAGTTAGGCCTAAACTTTTACAGTTGTTATGCCGTGGACCCGGGTCCAATACGACGCCATTTCACAATTTTTATTTTTGAAAAAAAAAAAAGTAACGGCGTTAACGGCTCCTCATCGCAACAGAACACAAACTCTACATTCACAGACCCTATACTCCATATTCACAATTTAAAAACTCTACATTCACCCATTACAGGGCTATATGTTTAGTAACTATAATACCACTATTATGCATTCACACATTTAAAACTCTATATTCACAGGTCCTATATTCCATGTTCACAACTTGGGAACTCCACATTCACACATTACAGGGCTACAAGTTGCTAGAACTCGGTTAACTCTACTACAGATTCACACATTCATAACTCTACATTCACAAATTCTATACTCCATATTCACAATTTGAAACCTCCACATTTACACAATTCAGGGCTGCTAGAACTCTGTTAACTCTACTATAGAGTCACACATTCATAACTCTACATTCACAAATTCTATACTCCATATTCACAATTTGAAACCTCTACATTCACACATTTCAGGGCTATATGTTTAGTAATTTAAAAAAAAAAAAAAGAGTGAAACGGCGTCGTATTGGACTCAGGTCCACCTTGCCATGGGTCCACGACATAATTTCCCAAACTTTTATTATTTGGCCTAACCAACCCGAACTAAAGAAAAACAAACAAAAATAAAACTTTGTTTTAATTTTTTTTTTTTTTGGGACTATGGGCCAATTCAAGCAGTGCTCATATTTTTTATTTTTATTTTTGTTTTTTTGACTAGTTCTTAACCTAATGAAATAAAGAAATTGAAAAGGAAAAAATATATATAGAATCTATTATGAAGATTGATATATGTGGCCATTACACTTTAGTGGTTGGTTGTCTTTTCTAGTTTATAGGGAAATATATTATATTGTATATATTATGTTGTTCAGTTGGCTGATGAATGAGAATTCTCAATGCTTTTTCTTTGTATGCTCAGTTTCAGTTTTATATTTTCTATCTCTGTTCTATCACTATAGTATAAGGACTTCCTCAATAGTTAAATTTGAGTATGGTTTTGAGAAATTTTTGTAAGTGTGATTAGGAAAGAGAAAATGAGGGTGGAGAAAAAAAAAAAAGAAAAAAAAAGTAAATCAAAATAGAAAACTGGAAAAAACTGTCAAAAGCTCACCAAAACACACAATTGGGAAACAGTCGCAGCTTCTTCCTCACAGGCAGGGCCCACCAAAACTGTCAAAAACTCATATTTGCAGGATAAAAACATCACAAAAAAAACCACTCTCCACAATTGTAAAAACCTCAACATCAAGTTTTTATTGTTCAAAAAACTCACCAAAACACACAATTGGAGAAGGCCTAACAAAGGTTTTAATTGAAGATCGCCGAAGGCAACTTATGCTACGGACCTGGGTCCACCTTGCAAGGTGGATCCAAGTCCATGTTTATAATTTTAAAACTCTATATTCACAAATTTAGAATTTTATATTCATAATTTTAAATCTCAATATACAAAATTACATTACTCAATATTCACAATTTTTGAACTCTATATTCACAATTTTGTTATATAAATTCAAAAATTGTGTTATACTATTAAATATAGAGTTATGAAATTGTGAATATAAAATTATGAAATTGTGAATATAGAGTTTTGAAATTGTGAACATAGCGTTATGAAATTGTGAATAACAACCGATCACAGAAGATCAACTACGAGAAGAAGAATCTTGATTTACAGCAACCTTGTTAAAAAAAGGGGCTATGAGATGGGCCTAGATTTTTATTGTTTTACCCAACTTGTAAAAATTGAATTTTAATTGGGCCAATTTAGTGACATTGTACGCTTTTAACAAAGTTGGGTAAATTTTAATTTTAATTGGGCCAATTGGGCTATGAGCTGTGTGGACTGTTTGCCCAAATTATAGGGGTAGTTGACACTCTACGCTTTTAATTAACTAATGCATTTATTAGTACTACTATAGATAAAATTTATTTATTATGTATTTTGATAATAAAATTAAAAATAAAATTAAAAATAATTCTAATATTTGAAATTGTACATCTATTTAATTTTTAAATTAGTGAAAAATATCACTCAAGTAATTGAATAATTATGAAAAATTTGATATGTAATATGATTTATGTAATTATATTATTAGTAAAATAAATATGGAAAATGGGGAAGTAATTTAATTGTAATTATTATATAAAAAAATTCAACGACCAATGTTGAGCTTAATCTATACTATCTATACTATTAATAAAGACAAAATTCTCAATTTTAACTTCCAGTTCAAAACAGTTTTATACTATTAAGGTTTGCGTAATATTGTAAAATATGGTAATACAAAATCCTATTCGTACTACAATTGTACTACAATTTATTTTATTCTCATAGTATTATACTTAAGAATACATACATATATATATACATACATACATACATACATACATACATAATAAATATAATATAAACAACCAATGACCCATATTTAATTGTAATTACACAAATATCTCTTGATTATTAGCTTAGTTACCATAATAATTATTAATCAATTATACTAATATATGTGCAATTAATTCTTTAATTATCATAATAACTATTAGGTAATTATACTAATATTGTGCAATTATATTTTCATACCTTAAGTGCGCGTGTATATATATAAAATCATAAAATTATAATAGTAACTACACGGATATATATATATATATATATATATATATATATATATATATATATATATATATATATATATAGACACACACACATACATACATAAGATATAATACTATGAGAATAAAATAAATTATCATTCATATTCTTCCGTGTAATTACTAATTTACTATTATAATTTTATGATACACACGCGCACGCGCGCGCACACACACATATATGGTTAGTTAATGAAATTAATGGTTTTACAAAAATGCCATTGAGTTTGGGCGGGAAAATGTTTTCATGCACTTATGTTATTATATATATATATATATATATATATATATATATACAAATAAAAAATAAATATATATTCATCTTCAACATGAATACTACTAAATATTCTACTACTAAATGCTATATATATATATATATATATATATATGTATATATGTATATTCGAGGACGAGGCCGGGTGGGGAGAGTACTCACCATCTCCGTCTCCGTCCTCGTCCCCGCCGGGGAATTAAATATTCTTCCCATCCTCGTCCCCGTTCCCCTATTTTTGTCCCATCCCCGTCCTCATCGGCTACAGGTACAATTGACATCTCTATGGGTATTGCTCAAACTACTCTTCGGAGTACCGTTCTGGAAGTATTAATTATGATTCGTGGGAATTAATTTCAATTGATATTTTAAGAATTAACGGTAAACTACAGATTAAGTTGTTAGTTACACAAGTTACAAAGCTGAATTTATTTCATTTGTTAATGCTATGGATTAATGCTGTTAAATCCTTCTTCTCCTAAAAATACTTGGTGTTGGGTTGAATTGTTTTACTGCTGATTTTGAACTTGCAAAATCTTTATTTTTTGATTTTGAACTTGCAAAATCTTTATTTTTTCTCTTCCTCCCTCAACTCTTTTCTTAAAAAAAAAATTCTGCCAACATTTCCATAAATTGTACAGAGTGCTCAACTTGTGTTCCAGTTCACTGTGTTTTTCATTTGAGTGTTCAAAGGTTAAACCGTAATACGTTTCATCCTAGGAGACTGACGCTACAACGCTCTTAGCACCCTCGGGAGGTAGCGAATCGATTTTAAGGAAATGTGAGTACACACGACTCAGATTTCTCTTTCTTGTGTTGGGTTAAAATCTCAGATTTTGGAAATCCTTTCTCAGTTTTATTTATTTTATATAAATAATTCGAACCTGCTTGTTTATACCAAGCTTTGATTGAGATTAATTTTTCTAAAAATTAAATCTCTTTTTTCTTGTTTCGTAATAGTTTAATTTGTTGGGATTATTTTTCAGTAAAATAAATCGCTATTTTTGTTTAAATATATATAATTTCAAAATTGGTTGGAATTAATTTTCTATAAATTAAATTCATATTTGTGTGTGTGTATGTGTATATATATATGTATATATATATATATATATATATATATATATATATATATATATATATATATATAGAGAGAGAGAGAGAGAGAGAGAGAGAGAGAGAGAGAGAGAGAGAGAGACTTTGGTCCTTGACTACCAAAGTTGTTCAATTTAGTCCATAACTATAAAATTTTTACCTAAAATGTCCATTGATTATTAGAATTTTGTCACTTTGGTGCTCGATTACCAAAATTGCTCAATTTAATCCATAACTATGCAATTTTTACTTAAAATGATCAATCAACTGTTATGATTTCACCACTTTAGTCTTTGACTACCAAAGTTGCTCAATTTAGTCACCAACTATGCAAATGTTAGCCTAAATGTAAGTTTATTGTAGATTTGGGGACCTTTTTGGAGAGTCGAAGACCAAAGTTGTGAAATCATAATAATCGAGGATCAAAGTGGTGAATTCATAATAGTCGAGGGACAATTTTAGGTAAAAATTGCATAGTTAGGGACTAAATTAAGTAACTTTTGTAGTAGAAGATCAAAGTGGTGAAATCTTAATAGTCGAGGGACCAAATTAGGTAAAAATTCATAGTTAGGGACAAAATTGAACAACTTTGGTAGTTAAGGACCAAAGTAGTAAAATCTTAATAGTTGAAGGACCAAATTTGGTATTAACTATATATATATATATATATATATATATATAGGGTCATGTTCAGGTGTGGCTGCGCCTTCCTGTGCGGTTTAAAGCACTCAATGTTAAGAAATGCACCACTCAATATTAAGAAATGCACAACACAAATAACATTGAGTGGTGCATTTCATATTAAGAAATGCATTTTCATTGTGGTGCATTTCGTAACATTGAGTTTTGCATTTCTTAACATTGAGTGGTGTAAACCGCACGGGAAGGTGCGGTCACATTTGAATAGAAATATATATATATATATATATTCTAAAAACTTAATAATTCTCAACCAAAGTTATATCCCTAATTTATGTCCATATTTTTAGTGCTAACCATTTTGTACATTGTGCTTTTAGAGTTGTACTATATAATTTTTTGAACAAAAATACTCTTACCATTATAACTTCCGTTATCTTTTCCATAAACTTCACCATGCACATGCATTCATCATATCTTTTCTTATATTCTTTAATGATAATAATATTTTAAGACATTATATATTGGAGTAATATTATAAATAATTTTTTTCATTTATATTTTAATTACTAAAAATTTGTTAGTTATTTTTTAAAATATAAATATTGGGCATATATTTTTACGCATCGCGCATAGAAAAGACTAGTTATATATATATATATATATATATATATATATATATATATATATATATATATATATATATATATATATATATATATATATATATATATATATA
>NC_044921.1:12620726-12718817 GCF_003576645.1 Ipomoea triloba
AAAAATATATATATATATATATATATATATATATATATATATATATATATATATATATATATATATATATATATATATATATATATATATATATATATATATATAGACTTATTCACAACCTACACAACCTAGGGTGGTTTATTTCATTGTGGTCCTTTGCCGGCTGGGGTTATAAAGTGGCGGCGTTTACTCAAAGTGTATATTCGAATGTCGAGTGCAAGCTTTCGCTTAAAATAAAAAAACATAAAAGCCCTTCACTTTCACAGTCAACAAACGACACATGTGACAGAGGACTAAGAGCAACTCCAACCCACCATACACCAAAACACCAAATTTCTCCATCAAATATCACATCAAAAGGAATATTCCCAGCATATTCTCACGCCAAATTTTATTCATCTCCAACCCATATACACCAAAACACCAAAACACCAAATTTCTACACTAAAATAATTTGATTTCTCAATTATTAATTCAAATTTAATTAGTTTAATATAATTTACATAATTAGTTTAATATAAAATATAACTTGTGATGTAAATAATAATTTTTATTATCATTAATTTTTTTAGAACATTAATAATTTTAAAAAATTAAATTTAATTAATATATATTCAATATTAGTCTTGTTTCGATCGTCTCAATGAGATCTTTAAAATGGTATAATTTTTATTTAATAATACAAACTTTAAATATAAATATTTTACAAAATAATAAAATTCTATATAAACAAATAAAGGATATATTTGGAATTATAAAAAGAAACAAGGACAAAAGGGTAAATTTTCTCCCCTCACTATTTTTGGTGCGGATGAACAGTGCCACACCATATATGGTGTGGCACTGTTCACTAACACCAAATATTTTGGTGTTTTGGTGGGATAGTGCAGCACATTGGAGAAGAAAATTTGGTGGGATGGTGGGATGGAGTTTTTTTTTTTTTTTTTGCTGATTTGGTGTCCCTTGGAGATGCTCTAAAAGTGTATGTCCAACGACCCATAAGCATGGATACAATTTGGCAGAATTTTTTATGAAGAATTATAACTGTCCAACCCTTAATAAATTTATGACTAAAAAAGAAATTAATTGATTTTAACAAGTTTTCAAACTGCTTTCTTACAAAGAGGGGATAAGGATCAAATCTTTTATTATCAAAGCGACAAATAAGTAATTAAACTTTTGAAAAGTTTCAATTAAATCAATAATTTTTTAAAAAATATGTAATTGATTTTTTTTAATTTATTTACTGTAATCAAAATGTTATCATTTAAAATTGATGACATGACAAATTTTTACTTACATGGCTATTTTTTTCCGTTTTTATAAAATGTCATCAATATGGTGTCTATTTTACAATTTTCAATATAATAATAATAATAATAATAATAATAATAATAATAATATAATAATAATAATAATAATAATAATAATAATAATAATAATTGTTAGTAAACTTATGATTATGATTTTATTTAATTTGTGTTGGCATAGATTGTATGTTTTTATTTGTGAACCACTCTAGCTTGTATAAAGGATTAATAGAATTATTAAAAGCTAGTGAGAAGACTCAAGAAGCATGAATGAGTCAAAGTGAGGTGGCAGAATATGATTGAAAGTTAAATTGAGGCCGTGTAAATTAAATCTGAAAATAAGTCTAAAAAGGCTTGATTTGTGTATGTCGGCACTTGTGATAGAATAATTAGGTTGCCACTGTGTTCGTCACAAAATATTTTTCATTTGTAACTTTAATGAAGATCGGCCATTGTTAAACAAGAAAGATCGGCCACTAATTGTGTAAAAAAAAAACCATTTTTTGATTCAACACACCAACAAAATAATGGCGAAAATGTATTGTTGTTAAATTTATCATAATAATTACGGAGTAATTCGATATGACTAATTGATCATAATCAACAATATATAAAATAAAGTCACACTTAATATGTGTTAATTCATTTGGTGTAGCATTTTACATATGAACACTTCCATTTCGTAACCAATTTAACTTTTTCAGCTGAAGTAATAAGAAATACATAGAGGCGTCTGAAAATATAAACACAAGGCCTATTAGCTCAGTTGGTTAGAGCGTCGTGCTAATAACGCGAAGGTCACAGGTTCGAGACCTGTATGGGCCAAATTTTTCCTCCCTATCCTCTGCACGCAATAGTCAATTCAAAAGGTCACAGGTTCGAGACCTGTATGGGCCAAAGTTTTCCTCCCTATCCTCTGCACGCAATAGTCAATTCAAAACGCACTGCGGGTCTGAACTAGCCATCCATGGTTTGGGCCAACCCTCTGCATGCGAGTTGATGTTCACAAAATGGACTTCAGGTGTGAATTAGCCATCCATGGTTTGGGTTTACTGCCCACTATGTATTGTAGTTTTAAGATGCGTGGCAAGCTAGCTTATTGGAAGGCCGAGGTTCTTAGCTCGTGACATGCTTGCTTGGCAAATCATTATGTGCCCAGAGAAACTTTGGGTGCAGAAGTGTTGTGAGGTAAGTACATTTGTGATGGTAAATTTCTCAGCCGCAATTTATATCATGGATCAAGGTCCCTATAGTATTATAGAATTTCATAATATAAGACACATACATATATTATATATTTACTTTGTGTTCATATACACAAAATTTCGCAACACAAGACACATAAAACATTCAATATTTCTGTGTTGCTATTATTCAAGCTCATTTGTTACCACAAGACATGGAAAAATAACAGGTACCGGTCGGAGCCATAAATCTAGGTGTCCAAAAGGCTATAAATACGCTTCTGGTAATGACATTACAACTTGAAGTTTTCAAAGGATAATTAACACAACTTGTGCTTACAACTTGTGGTCTAGTGGCACCCGGTGTCCCGGTTTACACTCCCACATGGATGATGAGAGTGGGTTCGAGCCTCAGTGGAGGTAACTGTTGACTCTTTGTGCTTCAGTAGGTCAAGAAAGTAGCTATGAACAAATACTATATTGTAACAGAGCCAGTAGTACTTAAAAAAAAAAGGATAATTAACGCATGATCAATTCTGAGAAAATTTCAAAAAGAAAAAAAAAACTTCATACAATGCTGAAAAAGGAGTCACATTCAGAGAAATTGTTTCCTTTTACAAGTGCAGGTTGAAAAGTGTAAAATGTTAGTTTGCAATTTGTGAAATCGTGAATTGTCTCAACTTGTATTGTATAACTTTTTCATAAAGGTACTTGTGGGGGTCGGCTGGTGCAGTTTACTTCCAGACGCAAGTGTCACAAACCTTCTAACTCGTTTGTCTGATCATTCAGCTCTCTTTTTTAGTATTAAAGTTGGTAGGGGAAGGCATACGGGGATGAGGCGGGGTTTCAAGTTTGAGATGGCTTGACTCTTGGATGAGGGGCGTAGGGAGCAAGTAAAGGATGCTTGGCAGGAGGCTAGGGGTGGCGGTTTACTTGATTGTCTTCATCGTTGTGGTGATAGGCTTTTACGGTGGGGTGGTGATCGTTTCCTTCGATTTGGGAAGAAGATTTTTTATCTCCGTAAAGAGCAATTGCACCTAAGAGATCATAGGGATCCCGCTTCTCTTGAGGAGTTCCACCGTATGAATTTCTTATACTGTATCATTATGTGAAGGAACTAGGAAGTCTATTTCTGTAATTGATTAGGATATACATATGTAACCAAGTCAAGAAACTGCCAAAAGTGTTTCTTTGTTGGAGCTTCAGAGTTTTGCTTTGTTTTAGTTTCTATGAAATTTTTTGTCTCAGCCTTAACCTCTTTTCTACAGAGGTCATTATTTCCGTCTTCACAATGGTTAGGTACAACAAAGCCAATGAAATTCCAGTGCTGAAAGTTCCCATGCAAATAATTCAGTGCAGCACTAGAACGAATCCTATCTACATTTGCCACATATCTAAGATATCACTTTCTATGGAAAGGTAACATATGCACTTATTCACTGGAGGTTGCCTGAATTTGTTTGTCACTTCTTTCATATTGAAGGGATGGTTAGTTGTCTAAAATAATTCCTTTCAATTTGTTTGTTTGCCGGCCATAGGATCACAAATGCTGTGAAAACTTCTGGAGCACTAAGGGAAAGACTGTTTAATGATTGCTTACAACTCCAAAAAGCAACATATCATGAAAGGTGAGTATTATATTGAACTTAGCAATAAATCTGTACTAGTGTCTTTTGCTCAATGCAATCTTTTGAGTGGAGCTTCATTGTTGCTTTCATAACAATATGCTTTTCAGCTATTGTAAAGAAATGAAATGTTTGTGGTTTTATATCAGTATTTGTGTTAGATATGCTTTATTTACATTAACTAAGGAGAAATTACTGCCACCACAGACTATCCAGTTGGTCTCAAATATATGCTTTTACAAATTATTATGCACGCCTTATTTTTTAGTTTTTGTTGAAAGACACAAATGATCTTTATTTGATTATGCATACTCTATTATTTTGAATTATTATTGTAATTGAGTGGGGCAAGTTTGATGATATGTTTGTAACAAGTTGAGCATTCTACCCTCCAACTTAAGGGAGAGTGATAAAATATTAGTTCACCTAACATTGGCCATTTAGTAATCATGATTTTTCTCAATTTTCTATCTTAGTTGGTGTAAAGCTTTGGAAGATGATAATTCAAGTGTTGCCCACAGGGGTAATTTATGTAGCTTTTTACTTTACGTTAATTGCAATTTTATCTTTTGGTATTCTTATCCATTCTCTTGCTTATTATTGCTTTATTGTCTTCCTTTTCATGATTGTTGTTTCATCCTTTTAGTGCAATCGATAGTGGTTGATTCATTGTATAATTGTATATTCCTTAAATGGTTTCGTTATATAATCATATTCCTTAAATGGTTAGTGCTCATTATGAGGATTGTGCTCTCACATGAGATTTGGGAAAATCAAATGGGCCTGTCTTCAATTCGCCGGTGTGTTTGGGAAAATCATATACTCCGTTCGTCGTTTGAGAGAGAGAGAGTGAAATGAAAATGGGTGGTGGCGGCGGTGGCAAATTGTCATTCCGGAGTTGTCTCGTCCATTGTTTTCGTTTACTTTGCTACTGTGTTTGGTTTCATAGACCGGTGCTTCGGACTCTGGTCTTCACTTGGAATGCTCAACGCCGTCAGCTTCACCGTCGTTACTGTTCTAGGTATTTCCAGCTACATCGTCGCCATGTTCACGGACCCGGGTCAGGTCCCCGCCTCGTACATGCCCCCCACACTGAACATCATGATGATGCTGATAATACCATCCAGGAGATCAAGCGCAAGGTCTTCTGATCTATCTTTCTCTACCTTAGCTTTTTCCTCCCTCCCCTTGCTTTTAGTACACTTTTCTTCTTGATATGAACTGGAGTCAAATTCATGAAAAGTGTACTAAAAGCAAGGGGAGGGAGGAAAAACCTAAGGTAGAGAAAGATAGATCAGAAGACCTTACGCTTGATCTCCTGGATGGTATTATCAGCATCATCATGATGTTCAGTGTGGGGAGCATGTACGAGGCGGGGACCCGACCCGAGTCCGTGAACATGGCGACGACGTAGCTGGAAATACCCAGAACAGTAACGGCAGTGAAGCTGATGGCGTTGAACATTCCAAGTGAAGACCAGAGTCCGAAGCACCGCTCTATGAAACCAAACATAGTAGCAAAGTAAACGAAAACAATGGATGAGACAACCAAGCTGATCCAGAATGACAATTTGCCACCGCCACCACCACCCATTTTCATTTCATTCTCTCTCTCTCAAACGACGGACGGAGTATATGATTTTCCAAACACACCGGCGAATTGAAGACGGGCCCATTTGATTTTCCCAAATCTCATGTGAGAGCACCATCCTCATCATGAGCACTAACCATTTAAGGAATATGATTATACAATGAAGCCATTTAAGGAATATACAATTATACAATGAATTAACCACTATCGATTGCACTAAAAGGATGAAACAACAATCATGAAAAGGAAGATAATAAAGCAATAATAAGCAAGAGAATGGATAAGAATACCAAAAGATAAAATTGCAATTAATGTAAAGTAAAAACTTGCATAAATTACCCCTGTGGGCAGCACTTGAATTATCATCTTCCTAAGTTTTACACCAACTAAGATAGAAAATTGAGAAAAATCATGATTACTAAATGGCCAATGTTAGGTGAACTAATATTTTATCACTCTCCCTTAAGTTGGAGGGTAGAATGCTCAACTTGTTACAAACATATCATCAAACTTGCCCCACTCAATTACAATAATAATTCAAAATAATAGAGTATGCATAATCAAATAAAGATCATTTGTGTCTTTCAACAAAAACTAAAAAATAAGGCGTGCATAATAATTTGTAAAAGCATATATTTGAGACCAACTGGATAGTCTGTGGTGGCAGTAATTTCTCCTTAGTTAATGTAAATAAAGCATATCTAACACAAATACTGATATAAAACCACAAATATTTCATTTCTTTACAATAGCTGAAAAGCATATTGTTATGAAAGGCACAATGAAGCTCCACTCAAAAGATTGCTATTGAGGAAAAGACACTAGTACAAATTTATTGCTAAGTTCAATATAATACTCACCATTCATGATAGGTTGTTTTTTGGAGTTGTAAGCAATCATTAAACAATCTTTCCCTTAGTGCTCCAGAAGTTTTCACAGCATTTGTGATCCTATGGCCGACAAACAAACAAATTGAAAGGAATTATTTTAGACAACTAAACATCCCTTCAATATGAAAGAAGTGACAAACAAATTCAGGCACTCTCCAGTGAATAACTACCTATGTTACCTTTCCATAGAAAGTGATATTCTTAGATATGTGGCAGATGTAGATAGGATTCGTTCCAGTGCTGCACTGAATTATTTGCATTGGAACTTTCAGCATTGGAATTTCATTGGCTTTGTTGTACCTAACCATTGTGAAGACTGAAATAATGACCTCTATAGAAAAGAGGTTAAGGCTGAGACAAAAAAGTTCATAGAAGCTAAAACAAAACAAAACACTGAAGCTCCAACAAATAGAAACACTTTTGGCAATTTCTTGACTTGGTTACATATGTACATCCTAATCAATTACATAAATAGACCTCCTAGTTCCTTCACATAATGATACAGTCCAAGAAATTCATACCAAGTGTCATTTAAACACTCAATAGCAGATTGCATAAAGAATATTTAGGAGAAGAAATAAATAACAAAAAATTTGAAGGGAGACTTACCAGCGGTGGTGGAGGCTAGCAGTGGCGGTGCGAGAGGCTAGCAGGGTCTGCGGAAGGTCGAGACGGAATGGTGGCGGTCACGGCGTCGACGGAGGAGAGGACGACGTCGGCTGAGAGACGGAAGAGATCGACGAGGAAATGGTCTCCTCAGATCTGCGGAGGAAAGGCTAGCAGGGTCTGCGGAAGGTCGAGACGGAATGGCGGCAGTCGCGGCGTCGACGGAGGAGCGGACGACGTCGGTTGAGACCCGGAAGAGATCGACAAGGAAATGGTCTCCTCAGATCTGCGGAGGAAAGGTCGAGACGGAATGGTAGCGGTCGCGGCGTCGACGGAGGAGACGCCGGTGTCGGCTGAGAGATGGAAGAGATCGACGAGGAAATGGTCTCCTCAGATCTGTAGAGGAAAAGCTAGCAGGGTCTGCGGAAGGTCGAGACGGAATGGCGGCGGTCGCGGCGTCGACGGAGGAAAGGACGGCGTCGGCTGAGAGACGGAAGAGATCGACGAGGAAATGATCTCCTCAGATTTGTGGAGGAAAGGTCGAAACGGAATGGCGGCGGTCGCAGCGTCGACGGAGGAGAGGACGGCGTCGGCTGAGAGACGGAAGAGATCGACGAGGAAATGGTCTCCTCAGATCTGTGGAGGAAAGGTCGAGACGGAATGGCGGCGGTCGCGGCGTCGACGGAGGAGAGGACGGCGTCTGCTGAGAGAAGGAAGAGATCGACGAGGAAATGGTCTCCTCAGATCTGCGGAGGAAACGATGAAATGTACAAAAATAAATTGGCTAAGTATAGTATATGGCACCTATAATTATTATTTCCTATTGAAGCACAAAGAAACAGCGCTTCCACTCAGGCTTGAACCCACCTTCTTCCACATGGGGGTGCAATCGGATGCCACTAGACCACAAGGTTATTGATAGTAATACTTTAGTTGTGTTGTAATTAAACTATAGTATATCTAAAATGAAACTGAATAACAGGTCTCATATATTGTCAAAATGAAATTGTAATTGAATTAAAATGATACTTTAGTTGTGCTGTAATGAAACTACAGTTTGTATATAATGAAATTAAATAACAGGTCTCACGTATTGTGTAAAAGTTGCGCCGTAATTAAAATATTTAGAATTATACTTATTGATGTTATAATAAAACTACAATGTGTATAAAATGAAATTCAATAACATGTCTCATATATCAAGTGTATAATGTCAAATGATACTTTAATTGTTACGTAATAAAACTTACAGCGTATATATATAAAATAAAACTGAAAAAATCATAAAAACAAAATTAGTTTGACAGAATAGGTGCCATTTCTTGTAATTAAAAGAAACAATACCGTTTTGAAATTTGAACCATAATCCACAGTAAAATTTGCAATTAAAAATATAAAAGATTTCTTTATTCATTTTGAAACGGAATATATATTTACATGTTTGAGAATTGAAGGTAAATGACCCATAATTAATGAGCATATGCAGTTAGTTTAAGCAGAAGAACTAAGAATGAAAGAACAAAACAATAATGTGATTAAAATTCTATCCTGAACAGCAGCCCTGCACAGTTCGCAGTCTGCAAAACTCGTGAAGTTCAGAGGATCGGAGTTTATTGAGCAGAAAAATTTCTTGGGCTTGGGAGTCCCATGTATGCTAGCCTGGGAGAAAGACGAATCTTGGGACTGGGGCGTGGCGAAGGAATAGGCAAGTTGTAGTAGTCCTTGGTCTGATGAGGTGCCCCATTAACTCTGGGTGAGAGATTGACCTTCTCAAGAGCTTGGGATTGAAGGTCCAATGGATAGTCCCTCACACACCCAATACGAGCACCCACTCCACTTGACCACTTGCAAGACAGGCGTTTGCCCAGGTCAAAAACTGGAGGTGGCCTCGCCTTTCTGGGCTTGCTGGCCTCCTCTTGGGAAACAGCTGGCTTTGAAACCTCCTCAGATGGAGTGCCAGTTTCCTTGCTCTCACTTTCTGCTGTCTCTTTCTTGGACCCCGACCCAATGAGCGAAGGCTTGTCATCGTCTATTGCACACCTCTGCAACACGCAATAGTTTAATGTGAGTCACTCTCAATATTGCACACCAACCTAGCAACTTGTGTAAATTTATTGTCGGCCAGGTCAAACAATCGGTGACTAGAGAATTGTTGGATGGAAGCCTGGATAGTCTAGTCTAACATCCTGCCTCTAAAAGATGTGGTTGTATATAAGGAAATAAAGTTGTCTTAGCTATGAGCTATAATATTTAGCGTAATGGTACTGGGGATGGAGAATCGTTGAGCAGAGGCCCGGTAATGAGCCAAGTCCAGCAATTGGTGTCTAGGGAATTATTGGGCGGAGGTCTGAATGGTCAAGTTCAACGCCCTACCTCTAAAAAATGTGGTGGTATATAAGAAAATAAAGTCTGGCCTTCACTAGAAGTTATAGCTCTTGGCATGTGATAACTGCAAAAACTGTGCAGTTAAGACTGACATGTGTTAGGGGAGAATTGTAAAACTGTGCAGATAAGACTGACATGTGTTGGGGGAGAATTGCTCTCAGTGACAAGTCAAGTCCAACAATTGATTGTTAAGGGATTGTTGAGAAAAGATCTGAATGGCCAAATTCAGCACCCTGTCTCTCGAAAATGTGAAAGGGTGAGCTATAATTTTTGATGTCGTAAGCGGTTACGTTGATCCTAACATTTATATATTCATTTTCTGAGCTGAGAGCTCACCTTTACATTGGTCAAATCCACGTTGTGCTCCTCAAGGAAACTGATGAACTCCTTGAAATTGTCTTCGGTTGGTAGATAATGACCACTGTATGGCCAAATTGCCTAAGCAAATGAAATGATGACAGATAAGATTAGATTAATAAAGCATGTTATGGAAGTAATTAATTTCGTGAATGAGCATTATGAACCAATTCAACCATACCTCAAGAATCCCATCATGGGCAACAAGTCTACCAGCTGCTGTTGTAGCCCCACCAGAAAGAAAACTGGAGTGCTGAAAGGTTCCTTTCTTTTTCTGCCCCACGTAAAGAGACCTTGCCGTGCTAAGCACAAATATCCATTTTGATCCTTCTTCTGTGTTCAGAAGTGACCCACTCTCCTTGTAAACTAACTTCCCCTCCTCAACAATCACTCTATATGCTTCCCTCTCTTTCTGAAATTAGATAGGAGAACACGAGGATGAGCATTACAATTCAGCATATTGTTGTGCAGAGGCCGGTAAAAGGCAGTCATACATAAAATTTCAATTAAGCATATTGTTAGGCATAGTGATAAACATTTGACCGAACATCTAGTATGAGAGTCAAATCACGGGTTCGAGCCCCATGGGACAATTGTTAGGTGCGGCCAATGAAGGGCCAAGTCAAGCACCTGGTGATAGGAAGGGGGAATTGCTAGGTAGAGGCTAGTGAAGGGCCAAGTTCAGCACCCGGTGGTGGCCAGTGAAGGGCCAAGTCGAGCGCCTGATGACTGGGAGGGGGAATTGTTAGGTAGAGGCTAGTGAAAGACCAAGTTCAGGACCTGGTCGTGGCCTGTCAAGCAGCTGGTGATTGGGAGGGGAAATTATTGTTGGATAGAGACCAGTGAAGGGCCAAGTTCAGCACCCGGTGGCTCGAAAATGTGGTTGTGCATTCATGGTGCAAGCACTTGGTGGAGCACAATACTCTAAACTTGGCATTATTCTAGTCAAATAAGTTGTAGAGACATCAGATGATAAAAATGAATGGGTAAGACTTACAGGTCCCAAATACTTGATGCATTGGCGCTGCAGATCAACTCTCTGGCACTTTTTGAGACTTAGTTCTTTACCATCACCCACATCCAACCTTCAGAAAAGGAAATTAAAGCAAGATAAGTACATATATATAGTGAATCAGAAACACATAAATAGGAGGTTAATCTAAATCTCATGAGTTCAACATATATAATCATCTTACCAATAGAAGAAAGGTTGAGTGCTTCTGCTTGCAGTCCATACATCATAATAGAAGTGCAAGTTGTGGCCATAACGGTGGCGTGGATCAATCTGCAATTCACACCACAGGTTCAGCAACCAATATTACATAATCAGTATTGCAACGACACGATAAAAGCATTAAATCGATCAGTTAGCAGCATAGACTTACAGCTTCAAGCCAATGCTGTAGAGCTAGTTTTTGAGCTTTCTCATCCTTGGACAGACCCTTTCCGACCTGTAATGTTCAAAACCACGGAGTTAACACCAAGACACTTGTATAACAGTATACGCAATAACCTTAATTACTACTGAAAGGTCAAGTCCAGCACCCTGCCTCTCGAAAACGTGCTAGTATATAAGGAAATAAAATTGTGTATTCGCTGTGAGCTATAACTTTTAACGTAGTTGTAAACGCTTGATCTTAACAAGTGGTATCAGAGCCAACGTTTAATCCTAATAACTACATACTTTATGCTCAATATAGTACCTTAGCAGCCCTTGTCCTGGCCCGAGACCACCGCGATGCTGCAGTTTCTTGTTTGTCAATGTTGAAAAACGATATCGAGCTACGCTTTAGAGCTGCAAAATCCAAGGCTTTCCACCTGAAATATACCAAGGTATAACAATATATTAAACTTAAACATTAAATGCTTCTAAAATATGTTTAACTTTAGTATATAAACATACCAGAGCTCTTCAACAACCACTGCACAATCTGCAAGGTTCCTTCTGGTCCGGTAACTCTTGTAGACTTTCTGGACCTTAGTTGCAGCGGCATCAAGAACAGGTCTGGGAGAAGAGTACACATATGGTTCTGGGCATGAAATTGAAGGCTTTGATTTCAGGGAAAATTCATTGCACTTCCCTTCTTCCCCAGAATCTTTTTCCTCCTTTTCAACAACTAAATTGTTTAATGGAACATGGGTTTTGAGCTTCATCTTTGCATTTCTTTTAAGCCCAGATTGCTTGTTAAGATGCTCTTCCTTGAAGCTATATGTTTTGAGCATGGAATACATGGAATCTGTGTCTTCTTTCTCAGTGTTTATTGATGGAAACCCAAATGCCGGTAATAGCAGAGAAGCAGAGAGTCCCATTCACCAGTAAGTATATGTATATCACAATTCACACTTGATTGTCTGGAAAAACAACCCTGCAAAAGTATTGATAAAGCTGTTATTTTCTATTGTTTTTCAATTGAGAATTCAACAGCTTGAATAAGAACAACTTAAATTAGTAATCAACTGCAAAACCATTTGTCTTTTAAACAACAAGGATGGAATGGTGGGGATAATCGATCTAATCAAGATGGCTAAGGATACAAACTTGTAACCAGAAGGTCACGAGTTCGAATCTCAACCCTCTTGGTTAGCTATGAGCAACCTAGGCTTGTTTATCTCCTGTGATCCTTTATCGATTAAGATCACAAAATGAGATTTATCCAGTTTACACCCTATGATGGCTGATGGTTTTTCAAGAAAAGTAAAATAACTAGCAAAATTGGTACTAAATTTGACCAAAGATGAAGAATTCAAACAGAACTGCAACTAAATTAGACATAATTAATATGCTCAATTACAGGCCATAACAAAACAGCAACAATCTCTTGCAGAATTCATAAAACACCATCAAAGAACAAAGAAGAATAAAATAAACAAACCATCAAGAGCAAAACACAAGAAAAAGCCCATATCATCATGATTCATGAAAATAAAATCTTGGCAACCCAAATCCAAGAAAAGCAAAACATAATTGAAAAAGGGGCCTTGTGTAGTCAAGAGTTCTCACCTTGAATTGAACCACAAAAAGAAAGGATATGATTATCTGTTTGCAAAGCACAAGGAACCAACCAACTACACTATGACTTTATGAGGCTACCTACCAAACTGCACGGATTTTGACTAGCTCTCAAAGAGCACTGAGGTATTTATAGGGGTAGAAGCGTAGGAAATGGGTTTGAATAATCAAAGTCAAGGGGCGTAAATGAGAAAGTCGTTGTGGAAAAAATGAGATGGTGGGTTGGAAGAATGGCGGGTCGCATACTGTTAAGTCTGCATGGAGCTTCATTGAAGCTCATAGGAAGGGCTGAAGAAACTGGGAATTCAGGCTCGTGCTTTCGTCTGCTGCAGTCATGCCATACTGTTTTAGATTTGCTGCCACTCAATAATTTATTGGCAATGAATAAAATACTGATAATGTCGGATTTGTTTCTTTCTATTAAAATACTTGTTCAATAATACAACTACAAAGACAAGTTGATACTGAAATTTTAGAGCATCCTTAATAATTGTAGTTTTTGATGAGTTTTTACATTGTATAAGTATTAAAGAGAAGATAGGTAAGAAAAGAAAAAAAATAAAATAAAATGGTCATTAATGCACTCGGCTAGACGCTATGTTGCAATGCACGCGATCAAGCACGAAAAAATAAGATTTTAGTGGTCCCACAAGTCTGATAAAAATAAATGTCTTGAAGGGTTTTTTTTTCTCCTCAACAAAAACTTGCTTTTTCAAAAAGCATACAAAAAATTTCTATTGGTGATGGTCTTATAATATTAGGCAAAAACTTGTGTGAGACCGTCTCACCGTGAGACGGGACGAGTCGTGTCGGGTCAAGATGCAAATGTAACGCTTATATGCATAAATTTCATACTAAATAGGAATAAAATTTTTGTTACTTATAAGGGTAAATGTAATACTTTTAAGGGAAAATACAATACTTTTACATTTCGATTTAAAAGTATTACATTTTTCCTCAAAAGTATTATATTTGCCCTTATAAGTAAGGAGCACTTGTCAACATTACTTATTATGAAAAATGTATTACTTTTTCTCTTATAAGTAACAGAAATTGTATTTTTGATTAGTGTTATATTTGAGCATATAAGTATGACATTTGCATTGTGCTTTGACCCGACCCGACCCGTCACACGAATAAGGATCCGTGAGACGGTCTCACACAAGTGTGACCCTAATTATTAAACTAACTAGTCTTTTCACGCGCACGATTTAATGCCTAATATTTATTTAAATAAGTAATTCAAAGATTTTTCTAAAAATAATTAATTAAATACTTATTGTTAAGTAGGCACATCTTAATTAATTAAACAGATGTTAAAGGATAATGATCAATAGTTACCTCAACAGAAAATTGCCATTTAAAAATATATTCAAGAAAAATGTAGTCAACAACTAATTAAATAATGTTTAAAAATAAATTAATAGATAATAAGACAAAGAAGAAGGAGAAAAAAGGCTTTCAAAAAAAAAAGGAGAAAAGATACAACAAATAAGATTAGAGAATCAAAACATATGTTTAAATACATTATAATTAATAATAAATTTCAATGTAAATGTCTTTTATTGGTCTTTAGTCTTTACACGTTGTTACCCGTCAATGAGAGACTATATTAATAATATATTTATTATGACCTAAGTGCAGGTTCTATTTTGTTTTTTTTTTTTTTGAAAACAAATAAAAGAGAAAGAAACAATCACATTATATATATGAGAGTTTATATCAATTTTTTTTTTTTACTTTGGTGATTTTTCATATTTAGTTGACAAATAATTTTGTCACATTTTGATATTATCTTTATTTTCATGATCTTATCAAATTTAATAATTTATTATATAATGTTAGCTCTTTATAAACATCTATAAACACACATACATATATATAGTTGGAAAAATACATGAAAATTGTGTGAAATTTGAAATTTTATGAGATGAAGAAAATGTTGTGCTAAAGTAATTGAGCGAAATTTGGCAGAGAATATGAGAGTGATCCTGTGTGTTGTGTGTTTCATCAATTTTTTTTTTCTCTCCCTCTCACCATCTTATTTGTTTTAATATAATTAAAATCATGTATAAAAAAAAGGTATCTTTTATACAGGGATTAAATTGAAATATGAAATAATTGGAAGTAGTACTGTCAAAGTGGACCGAAACTCGTGGACTGACCCGCACCCGCCCCACGGTGGAATGGGTTAGGGCGACAAAAAAGGTGGCTTGCAGAAGAGCGGGAACCCGCCCTACTTTATATATATGTGTGTGTGAATATATATATCCACAGTAAACTGTGAATATATATCACAGTGCACTTTGTGAATATATATATCAAAAACAAAGAAGAAGAAGAATAATAAAAGCATGCGGGGCCCATCGGGCTAGGATTGCATGAACCCTAGCCCATGGGCTAAATGGGCAGGCCCGAAATAGCCTGCTAAAAATTAGGCCAATGGTGGCGCAAGCCTAATGGGCCGACCCGGCCCACATTGACACTACTAATTGGAAGATATGGAAAATATTTATTAAAAAAATCACTTTTCAACCTTCATAGTTAGAAAAAACATATTTTTTGCAATTCCTTTTAATGTTTCAAAAAATATTTTAAAAAGAAATAACAATCCATATATAATTTTAAATTTTTACTGTACTAAAATTTGTTGGGTCACACTTGTGTGTGAGACCGTTTCACAAATCCTATTCGTGAGATGCAATGGGTTGGGTCGGGTTGAATCAACATGCAAATTAAATGCCATATTTATATGCACAAATATCATACTTATATGCTCAAATATAATACTAATTATTAATAAATTTTTTGTCACTTATAATGAAAAATGTAACTTTTGAAGAAAAAATGTATAGTAATAATTTTGCATTTTAATGTAAAAGTATTATATTTTACATCAAAGTATTACATTTTCCCTAATAAGTAATGTTCCCCTTATAAGGAAAAATATAATACTTTTGAGGAAAAATGTAATATTTTTAAATCCAAATGTAAAAGTATTACATTTTCCCTTAAAAGTATTACATTTACTATTATAAGTAACAATAATTTTATTCCTGACTAGTATTAAATTTGAGCATATAAGTATGACATTTGTACGTATAAGTATCACATCTACTCATCGACCTGACCCGTTTTATGGTGAGACGGTCTTACACAAGTTTTTGCCAAATTTGTTTATTGCATTTCTTTTGTTTTATTTTCTTTTAGTTTTCTTATCGCAAAAAATTTTAAAATATATTTTCTTTTTTAGAAAAAGCATGAGTATCAAGTGAATTTAAATTACTCAAAAAAAAGTGAATTTAAATCAACTTTAAATATGCAATTCCACAACGGCGATGTAAAATATGAATTACCCTGCAATTTTAAAATGGCATTATAGAAATTAAAATTAAAATTTTATTTTTTTCTCTACCATTCTTATTATAATTCAAATATAACCACTACTATTAAACATTTAAACATATCACAATTCAAATTAACCTAATTTGAGATATATATATATATATATATATATATATATATATATATATATATATATCTTGAGAGCAAGGCCAACAATGATTTTTATGAATTTTTTTTTTAAAATGGGTTTTTGGTTTTTGTGGGTTTTCTTACTGACCAGTGACCACCCTCTTTTGTTTTATTTTTTTATATATATTTTTTTTTGTTTGTATCTAACAAAAACCCCAACAATTCTCAAACTTCTGGGGTTGCTCTGAGTTCTACACTTGTATTTATATTATGACAAAGTGTAGATTTAATTTTTTATTTGTTTAAAAGGAAAAAAAAAAGAGATGAACAATCACCTAATACTAAAATTTCACATTTATACCATTTAAATTGCAAAATCATTGGCATTAATACTTTAAATAATTGTAACAGCCCATTATAAAATTCGTCGTACTGTTGATGAGCATACCTGCAATAAACTAAATAGAGTCTAGTCTAGTCCGTCTAGAATCTTCAATCCAGTTGTTTCAAGTTACTTTCAACATTAATTAAAATGTATGAAAGAGTTGTTTAGTTGTTGAAGGTGGTTGATATTTATTGTTAACTATGGTTCCACTAGGAGAGTTGTCACTATATCATATTTAAAAATGTAAAACTAATTAATAAGTATATTAAAAAAATAAATTTTGGTTACAATTATATTCAATTATACTTTAATTTGTGACAATTGAATTATTTGATGGAATTTTTTTCCAACTATATGCTTAATCGGTAAATTAACTCTAAATATAAGGATCTCGTAATAAATAATATAAAGAATGAGATATAATAATTAATTGTTTTCAAAATAAAATTAAAAAAAAAAAAAGAATGAGAGATAATATTACAACTAAAAGGGAAAATATTAGAATAATAGATGATGAGTACAAGAAAATAATGTGACCTCATCTAAGCTTAATGCTAGGAAATCTTGGTATGGGTGGCGCAAAATTTCGAACCCATGATCTTTAGCATGACTTTGATACCAAATTGAATTATGTGCTCTATCCAATTAAAAGCCTAAACTGATAGTTGGACTGCACATTTATGCTCACACTATTGAGTCAGCGTGATTTACATCATTCCAAATGCTATGTCGAGCTGGGAGTTAGAGATTCAACCTTTTGGATCTGAGAAGAAGAAAATCTTGGCACCACCAATAATATTCATACTATTAAATTTTGACAATTTAATATCAAACCTTCGTGAATAAGAATTGCATCTAAACATTAAAAAGTTGATGAATAATCAAACATTTGTATTTTGTAACACCATTATATTGTCCAATCCAAGAAAAAATCCAACCTAATGACCTAGTTTTCCTTAAGTTGGATCAGCATATAATTATTCAAAAAATTAAAACATAACATTATTTTTAAAATATAATGTATCAAAGTATATACTTCAATTCATACAACTACAAATTCAAAATTAAACTCTCTAAACAAATGTTACGTTCTATATATATATATATATATATATATATATATATATATATATATAGACACACATATACATACGTACATATAAAAGAAAGAATGTCTAAATATTATAGTCGCTAATTAATACCTAAATTAGGATAATTAAATAATTTTTAATTTAGGATTATATATGATATATATATTTAGATATAATTGTCATATATATATATATATATATATATATATATATATATATATATATATATATATATATATATATATATATATATATACACACACACACACACACACTAAGGTTTGGCATTAAATTACAAAGTTTTAAATGTTTGGATGTAATGTTATAAAACATAAGAGTAGTGCTGGATATCCCAACAAAAGTCACTATGATCTTTATTAATCACTCATTCGGATGTCATAATTTTATTGGATTCATAAATTCCTTATTAACTTATGGTGAGATTGTTCATGAGTAGTACATGAAAAATAAAGAGTTTTATTTATTTATTATTTTTAATTAGTGTCACGTTACGTTAGAGAGGGGTCAAAATGAAGTGTCAAATATGCGTGGTTGAATTGAATAGCATTTTTTTAAACAAAAATAAAAATTCTATTCACCCATATATTATATTTACATTTACAAAATATAAATGTTTGAGTTTTTTTTTTGTCCCACAAATATATTTAGGAAAATGAATAGTTTTTATCCATACTTTTTGAAAATAGAATAGTAATAATTATGGCTAACTGTACTTTTGGTTCGAATATATAGATCTAAAAATGTTTAATTTAATCTTTTAACCCTAATAATTTTCTAATAAATCATGATTACGAGAGCCTAGATCTTTGTTTATTGCGCACACGCTGTCGTTGTGAGACTTGATTCCTGGTCTTTCTTCCCAAACTTTACTCCTGTGACCAATTGAGCTCTTATGCGGACAGTACGTTCAACCGTAATCATTATACACCAAGTTGGTGGTAATTAAGGATTGAATTTGCCCGCATGGACAGTTCAACTGGTCCCATGGGTGAAATTTGGGAAGAATCATCTCACCAGCGGTAGTGTGGAGGCAACCTCTCAAAGTAAGGGTAAGGGGCTCCTTGTACGCAGTAAGCAAAGGTCTAGCCTATGTGTTCATGGTTGAGTTATCATGATTTAAATCCTCCCAGATGCTTTGCCGGGGTTGGGGCGTGGGAGACCCTTGGGGTTGAAGATTCAATCTTCGGAAAGAATTAAGGATTGGATTTCATGTGATAAATGCGTTAAATAATTGTATGTGCTTTCATTTTGTCTTCCTATGTTATCCTTTCATTTTAATATTAGTGATTAAAATATGTGTAAAATTAAAGACAAAAGTGACAACAGTTGTGACAAGAGAGATCAACATATTCAGTATTCACATTAGTGTATAATTAGGGAGGACATTAATTCAAGTTTATAATTGAAAAGCTAATTTGATCGTTTGTGCAATTATGTAAGTATTAGGTAGTCAAATGCCTTATGATTTGATAATATCACTCTTACCATTGCAGACAAAGGCCATAGGCTTGAGTTTTATTCCAATCAAGGATTCACATATCATGTATTCATGTTGAACAGATACTATGCATATGTTAGATTGTACTGATAAGAAAAATATATATACTAAGTAAAATTTCAATAAAGTTTAATAGTTGTGTGTTGCTCTAGTGGTTAAAATTGTAACGTTTTGAGAAGTTAGAGAAGTATATATGATTTTTCAAAAAAAAAAAAAAAACAGAGGAGTAAAAAAATTAGGGTCTACAGTCCCTAGTAAAAACAATTAAGGAATGTCAATATGTCTAAAACAAACGATGGAATAGGTCTATTCCAAAGAATGTCATTTCATTCCTGACCTATTCTATGAACCAAATATGTCATTAGGTATTAAAAATGTTAACTTTTTTCGAAAAGAAAATAGGAAAGGAAATTTGTTTTTTTAGTTGATATTATGTGGTGGGTAGATGACTTTGAATAAAAATCATACGTGTTTTCTGTATGAATGGATACACCTCACAAATTCCTTTCCAGTGAGAAAAAAACAAACGAAACGACACCTCATAAACAGTACTAGTGATTTCATTATATTATATAATATTGTTCATTATTAATTAAATAAAAGGACATTAAAAAATTGGAATAAATTATATTCTCTGTCTACCTTATCTTTGAACTATCAAAAAAGGAGGCCCCTTGACATCTTAGGACCATTGAAGAGGAAACTATCGTCAAAACATACCATTTAAGTCCTTTTTCTTTTTCTTCTTTTAAAATGATATTTGGTTCTAGAAAGTCCAATTTCAAAATATTGAAATTAAACTAACCAATGTATATATCTAATTATATGTTAACAATAAATATTCATAATAAAAGTATCAATTTATATGACTATCAAAATTTTTAAATAATGAGAACTATTGAATTATTGATCTACAAATATAGACTTATATATATGCTTGGGAGAAGATTATTATTCGTGTGAATGGGTTGCGCCTAAGGGTCCGTTTGGAAATCAAGAAAATGACTTCTGAAAAATGTTTTATGGAAAATGAGTCATTTTCTGAAAAACAGTTTCATTTCTAGTGTTTGGATGTATTATGGAAAACTATATTTGTCTTTGTGTATTTGGTTCATTTTCTGGAAAATGACTAGAATTGTATAGTTAAATATTGTAATTATTTTATTTAAAATATAAAAAATTATAATAATATTAAAATAATGTTATTTATTAAAAAAAAACGTAGCACAGGTTTCCGGCGGAAACCAATAAGTTTCCGCTGGAAACCTATACTAGTTTATAGTTTCCGGCGGTTTCTGCACCTCCTTGGTCCACGGTCATGGGTGATAAGGCTTGGTTTTGGCCGAAAACATGCGAAACAGTAATTTTGGCGATTCTGAAAAATGACTTACGGAAAGAAATTCCGTAAGTCATTTTCCCAAAAAATAAACTGATTTTTCTTGGTTAACGGAAAACATTTTCCGGACGTTGCCAAACACTGAAAACTCAAAAAGCATTTTCAGAAATCCATTTTACGGGTTACAAAACACACCCTAATTTTATATTAGGGAGACCTCATCATCATAGGGTTGGCAAAGTGCAAATGTATCATGCATATGAGTCAGATCAAATGTATCGTGTTGTATTGTATTTAAATTTTACCACTCTCTCTTTCTAGTTGTATCTTCTTCATATTAATGTATCATTGGTGCAAGCTAAGAAATGATGTTTTTACATGTCCTATATTTTTACTATTTTATAGTCAAATCGATAACTCTTATTCATTTATTTCTGTAAGTATTCTTAATTATGTAAAAAAAATTATTTTGATACCAACTTAATTAATAATTTAATATGATGGTTAAAGTAGAGGCTAAGTGCTACTCAGGCGGTAGAGTAGTGCCTAGCGCCTGGGTGACTATATATATATATATATATATATAAACACTGCACATATGTGAGTTTATGTATGTCTCTCTCTGACACACACATATATAAAAATTAGCAAGGCCAACTCGACCGGGTTAACTCGACTAACACGGCTTAATTGGAAGAATTAATTCGGCCGAATCGACCAAGTTGAGCGCTTAGGCGGTCGACCACCTAGGAGGAGGTAATTCGTTAAGGTTGGTTTTTGCAACAGTGGTTAATATTAAAAAATTAAACTGTAAATCCGTAAAGATTGAATGGAGGAGTATGAGAATTACTTTTCAAATGAATACATTTCAAGGTATGGTAGTGGTTTTCGTCCGTTTGTGTAATTGTGTTTGGTCCATGCACGAGTTTCCAGTCAGCCCCAAACCAGACGTCGGTTGAATGTGACAATTTGTCGCAAAGTGACAATTTGGTACAATGCAATGATCATAGCCAGCAGTTTTCTTAATTGCCTAAAGGTCATGCCATCCCAAAATATGTACTTGACTATTATTCCTATCTCTTCTTCCTTGCAGTTGCATGCAAAAAGCCATATCATAATCCGAGAAAAAGAGGAAGTAACTCCGCTAAAATGACTAGGGATACAAATGCGTAATCACAAGGTTACGTGTTTGAATTCTAGTCCTCTTGATTTAAATCGGTCGGTCAGCTATGAATAATTTAGGTTGATTTATTTTGTTGTGATCCTTTAACGACTAATATCATCAGCCGAAATTTATTTAGTACACATTGAATAATGATTGCGAATTTTTTCTTGTGTCCCTCGTCACCCAAGAAGAAGAAAAAGAAATTGAAATGGAGAATTCTTAGGGGATTCTCTGGTCTAATTCTAACTCCGGCCACAAATTAAACGTACCTAATTATAGTTGGCAAATAGGGCTTCTTGATGTATATATTAATTTAAGGGGAAAATGCACTTTTAATCCATTAATTATATCTATATTGTAGACTTGGTTCATAAATTATTACCATACACAAATTTTTTCCTTTAATTATGTGTAAAGTGACAATTTTAGTCTACTGCTAATAAATTATGTTAATATTAATAGTACATACTGCTAATAAATTATGTTAATATTAATAGTACATTTTAAATTTTCAATTTATTGAGGGACACCTTAGTCATTTTTTATTTATATCATTTCGTATTAATAATTAAGTAATCGTTGAGTTTGACAGACATTTTTTTTTTTTTTTTTACCATTGTAGTGTATCTAAAATTCAAAATTGTTTTGGTTTCTAAGTTTACTAAATATTACTAGTTAAAATAAATATTACGAATTTAAGTACGTTGTTTTCATGTCAATAAGTTGGAGTGAGTCTTCAATCTACAAACACTTTCAATTCATATGTTATTTCCATTTTCTTTTAAAAAAAATAGAATAAGAATAATACAAAATAGAGTAGTAGTTCTACCACAATTGCATTTTTTTTTTCAATTTTCCGTTTGCAACAAGACATCACAAAAATACAAGCATATTAGATCATTCACAGATATAAAAAAAATGTTATGAAATAATTTGCTCACATAAAGAAATGTTAATATGAAAAACTGATATGGATATACATTATAATTCACAAATCAATATCTCTTATTTGAGCATCCTTTTTACTTAAATGTTCTTCAAGAATCTATGTAAGAAACAAAAACATTACAAATAATACATATTGGTCATATATTACACTAATATATATATATGAAATGAAACCATGCATATAAATATCACCTTGATTATTTAGAAAGATAAATTCAGTTTTTGGCAGTAAATTGACATTTAACTTTGAAGTTAAAGATTAGTAGATACATGTTTATAAATCTTAGAAAACTAGTAATTCTTCATTACAAATAAAGAGAATCAGTATATATGAAGATTTAGTTGAGGGAATTTGAGAAAACTCTATGAAATGAACAAAACTGATGAATTAAAGAAGCAAAATGTAGAAAAATGACCCACCTTAAGAAGTAAAACAAAGCAATCTTCAAAAAAAGAAAAAAAGTAAAACAAAGCACCTTATGAAGACACCAGAGCATGCCTGCCAAATGAAAGTTTTAACTTTTAGAGGTATTCGCAAATCCCACACATTGTTCCGTATTAACTACCCCATGGCTAAAACCCACGTCATCTCCCACCCCTTCATTAATGTGAGCCATGCGAATATCTCCGCTCTCACTTCTACCATTTGTAACAGTTGAAGAAGCCAAGAAAGAAGAAGAGCTACGGATGGATCTCTAAAATCAGCCAAGAGATTAATTTTATGAAGGTTAAATCATGCTTGGAACATTTTATTTAAGGATGAGCCACGGTTCCTATTTCATAAAAGGAATCAGCTAAGGATTGGAAATAGAGATGAGCTAAGGTCTCAATTTATTTAAGGATGAGCCACGGTTCATATTTCATAAAAGGAATCAGCTAAGGATTGGAATTAAAAGGAAGCTACGCTCAAATTTAATTAAATGGGAGGAGTCACGCTCTAAATTTATTCAAGGAGATGAGCTGCGGTTGATATTGAAGAAAAACCAGGGATCAACACTCATGAGGAACATTTTAAATAATGAGCCACGGTCTCTATTTTATGAAGGAAATGAGCCACGCTCTTATTTATTAATTAAGGAGCTACGCTGATTTGATCCATGCATCAATTCCTAATGGAAGCAAAATTAAAAGGATCAGCCAAGGATTTAATTAAGGAGCTACGCTATGAGTCATGGTCCTAGAAGCTGAGTTCGAATCCCACTGAGAGCAGTTAAGTCAAAAAGATCAAAGGATTAAATATTGAGCTAAGGAATTAATTCATGAGCTAAGGAATTAATTCATAAGCCAAGGAATTAATTCATGAGCTAAGGAATTAATTCATAAGTCAAGAAATTAATTCATTAGCCAAGGAATATATTCATCAGCCAAGGAATATATTCATCAGCCAAGGAAGCTCAAGACACATCTTTAACAAGAATTAATTACAAAGCATGGAGATTACTTTCAAGATCAGGAAAATATTACAAAGTCAAAAATCATCCTGACATCTGATAAAAGTTGAAATTATTTTCAACATTTCTACACAGCAAGATCTCAAGTACAAGATTTCAAATTTTGAAACTGCCTATCTCCAACGGGCAACTTCAAAATCCACAGCTATAAATAGATGAAGACTTGAAGAAGAAGAACAACCAATCACACAACACAAATTTTACGCATGCTGAATACAAGTGCTATACAAAAATTAAGAGAGTGAAATTCTTCAATATTTCATCTAGAGACTAAGCTATCTCAAATAAATATTCTGAGAGTCTCTTAGAGTTGGAGAAAGAAAGAAAAATTGTTTTCCTTGTAAAACAAATTCCCTACTGAGTGTGGGTAGAGAGTTGAGTAGCAGAGGAGTTGTGAAAGCCCTAGGGAGTGCAAGCTTTGTGCAGAGGCACTCGGAGTGAGATTAGTGCTGGCTTTGTGTTCAAGGCACTAAGGAGAAGTTGCAGAAGTGCTGAGTTAGAAGAACTAGCACTGGTGCAATCACTATTGTATCTTGGTGACAGAAGATAGTGAATTCCTCCTTGGAGTGAAAGGAGTAGA
Organism: Ipomoea triloba; assembly: GCF_003576645.1. NCBI lineage: Eukaryota > Viridiplantae > Streptophyta > Magnoliopsida > Solanales > Convolvulaceae > Ipomoea > Ipomoea triloba. Next base: position 12,645,633 of record NC_044921.1, read on the forward strand.
GTGGAGTAGGAGGATTACATCACCTCCGAACCACTATAAATCTCTTTCTTTCTTTACTCATTATTTTTACTTATAGCACATTCATCATTGCATGCTAATCACTTACTAACCCAATTACTATTCACATTATCTCTTTGCACTAATCTATTTGGGTTTGACACTCTCACGTTTGCATGCTAGCTAAGTTTTGCATAAATCTTATTTGAGCTATTTCAAGTTTTTATAACATATTGCATGTAGTAGATCCTTACATTATCTCTTCAATTTTTATTGCAACACTTTACATTCAAATATTCCGCTGTGCACTTCAAGTGAAATTTAATTTTACTTGGAGTTGAAATTACGAAGTGTTAAAATTTTTATTTGTTTGAAAAGTCTATTCACCCCCCCTCTAAACTTTTCACCACCCAAGCGGACCAACAATCCTTCAAATAAGATGGTGGCACTCGGTGACGAGTAGAACGCCGGAGTGTTGGAACAACTTCTGCATTATGTGGCTGTACCATGCTTTGTGAATGACTATCATCTGAACACACGGGTCCCCCACTGTCAGCTAGCTCTCCATCATGAGTTGGCTCTCCATCATGAGCTGGAGAACTAGAATCATAGGGCATCCTATCATCTTGCCCGTTGGAACTCATATATGAAGAAGTGGAATTTTCAACACTAAAATTATCACCAAGTTGTTGGCATTCCGGTGAGAGAGAGTAACTACCTCCAGGTGATGAAAAATTACCAAGGAAATGAGCATTGTCAGGTGAGGAGGAAATGCCGCCACCCATACTACTTTCTTCAACCACCCCTTGCACTAAACCAGGAAGTTGAGTAGTGGTTTGCATAGGTGTGTCCCCTGCAACTGAAATACTCGTGTTCTCCCCAAGGTCTACAATTTTATTTGGGAGAGGAACCTCTGAAATAGTCTTTTGATTTTTTTCTGCAAAAGGAAAAATAAACTCGTGAAATAAAACATCCCTCGAGACAAAAACTTCTTCTTTGTGTAAGTCATACAACTTGTATCCCTTCATGCCTTTTTGACACCCAATACAAATACACTTTCTTGCACGAGGAGAAAATTCCGTACGGCCCGAGACCAATGTACTGGCATAAGCTAAACATCCAAACACTTTTAGTGTAGTGTAGAGGGGGGTTTTATGAAAAAGAACTTCATATGGAGTTATATTCTTGATGACTGATGAAGGTAACCTGTTAATAAGGTAGACAGCATGCGTAACACAATCAGCCCAAAATTCTTCCGGCAACATGCCTGAAATCTTAAAGCTCGAACCACAGCCAAAATATGTTGATGTTTGCGTTCTACTACACTATTTTGTTGTGGAGTACCTACCCAAGATCTCTGATGTTCAATACCTCGTGAACCATAAAACTCTCTCATTTTAAATTCTGGCCCATTATCTGAACGAATGCACTTTATATTATCATCAAACTGTGTAGATACAAACTGACAGAAGTTTTGTAACAATTGTCGAACCTCCTTCTTTGTGCACATAAAAAAGACCCAGGTAGCCATACTAAAGTCGTCAACCACAGTTAAAAAATAACGATGGCCATATAATGAGGGAATGTTATATGGCCCCCAAATATCACCATGAATAATATCAAAACACCTCTTAGTTGATGTTACATACACTAGTAGGGAATGCTAAACGTCGTTGTTTGGCATAATGACAAATTTCACAAACTAAATTTGGAGAACAATTTATTGAATTATCTAAACTTTTCAACCCCATTATTCTGCGAAAAGACGCATGACCCAATCTAAAATGCCAAAGATTCAAATCAGAAACAACATTCATAGCAACATTTTTTGAAAATAATGATTGATTGAGACATGGCTCATCATCGGGCATTAGGAAACGATACAACCCATCTCGCTCCTCAGCTAAACCAATCATCTTCCGGTCCTTGGCAGCCTGAATTTCACATCCATTAGCATGAAACACCAAAGAACAACCCATGTTCTTAGTAAACTTACTTACAGAAATAAGTTAAATTCAAATTGAGGCACACACAATACATCTTGCAAAATGATATTCATAGATAATCGCACACAACCAACATGAGTAACCATGGCACGATTTCCATCCGGCAACATGACATAGATTTCTCGCACCTCATTCGAATCCAAAAAATATGTAACATTATTCACAATGTGGTCTGTTGCACCTGTATCAATAATCCAAGTAAGTGACTGGCAGGAAACAAAATGCTTACCATCTTGAACATTGGGTTTAAAAGATGTGAAGGAAGCATTTGCTCGCCTATTGATATCTCCAGCAGCAACCGTAGAGGGAAGCTTGTCATCTAGTGGTGTATTCAGTTGTTCTCTTGGAATATGACTAGTTGGCTGACTTATAGGACTTGGAATATCTTGACAAGAAACATCTGTTACAGACATAGAATTTGCTGCAACTAAATTTGCTAATTTATGAGTAGAACTGTGTACGCCACTTTGCTTATTCTTGCCTTTCCAGCCCGGAGGGTAGCCATGGAACTTGTAGCATTTGTCCACAGTATGCCTTGTAAACCCACAAAAACTGCAAATAGGCTTTTTATTAGAATTACCAATTTTTCGTTGTGTCGTGCTGGCCCCCATATTTATATTTCCAGCTTGAGTAGTCCTTGCAAGAAAAGCACTTTGGACTACTTCTTCTCCATTGGCTAGAACCAATGCACCAAGACCACCATGGAAAATTTGACGTTCCTGTTGTTGCACAAGAGAACATGCTTTCCCCACCATAGGCAGTGGTGTCATAAGCATTATTTGTGACTTTACACATGTATAATTCTAACTTAAACCTCTCAAAAAAGTGGTTACTTGCTCCATCTGATGATGTTCTTTGATTCGGTCTAAACATCCACACTTGCATCTAGGGGTACAAGTGCATGTAAGTAATGGCTTCAAACTTAAAAGCTCGTCCCAAAGCAACTTAAATTTTGTAAAGTAAGCACTTACAGAAAGATCTCCTTGCTTAATATTATAAATCTCCGCTTGGACATCTGAAATGCGAAACACATCTTCCTGGCAAAAGCGTTCCTTTAAGTCATCCCATACCTCTTTTGCCGTGTCTAACCATAGAATGCTTTGTGCAATAACAGGTATCACGGAATGCAATAGCCAGGATAACACCATGTTATTCGCCCTTTGCCAGGTTATATAATTGGAGTCTATTCTTTCTGGAGCCATGACCGAGCCATCTACAAAACCAAGCTTATTCTTGGAAAGTAGAGTCATCTTCATTGCCCTACTCCAAGTGTGATAGTTCGTTCCATCCAAAGGAACAGTAACCAATAATAAAGAAGGATTCTCGCCAGAATGAATATAACACGGACTTGCAATATTTGTTGCGTCAAAATTTATTCCAGAGGCTGGAACTGCTGGAACTTGATTCTCAGCCATAAGGGAGAAAAAAAATTAATTTGGCTTTGATACCATAATAAAGTTTGAACAACGGAAGAGAAGAAAACTTAAAATGGTAGATTATCTCACACCATACACTGCTATCCAGAAGGATATAAATACAAGGGATGAAACAACCATGCACATGCATGCCCAAACTTCTAGCTAACCAACCGGGAACAAATAACAAACAAAACAAATTAAATAAAATTAAAGCATAACAACCAAAGAAAATGTCAACTAATACTACTTCAATATTCTGCTCAAACGCCCATGGTCCATCCTCCAAAACACGCTGCAGGTCAAACTCGTGATAAAATTGGAATAAAAACAGATTATGCTGCAGTTCCTTAATAGTAACACCTTTCCCAGGACGCCAAACCCCCGCCATATTATCACGGACGATTGGGAACTCGAAAGGGTGATCCGAGAGTAATCTCCCCACCGCCGCAAACTCGAGACCCTTCACCTCCCCCACCACATCATCCACCCCAAACTCCACACCGCCACCGTCATCATCATCAAGAGACAAGGACGCATAAACCACATCGATAGGACGGGAAGAAGACGACATTAGAAAAGACAAAAAAGGAAACCAAAAGACCAAAACTCGCTACAAAGACGAGAAGAAAACTAGAGAGTTTTTTAGCCTTGTTTTCCTCTATTTCTAAATACAAATTTTATGATACATGATTGTACTAATAAACAAGGAATAAGATTACAAAGCCAATAAAACAAATCTAGAATAAGTGTTTGACATATTATCATGAATATGACATAGTTTTAAAAGATATGTGGTTAAAAATTAGCAAGTTTTTAATATGAACTTAATGCCACTACTACAAATAACACTTTTAGCATAGACATATGATAAGCTCCCAAGACACCTATATATTTGAGTATAAATAAGGGTAATTGATAGCACTTTTAGCATCCTAATTATGTGATAATCTTATGATATTTTGTGCTTTAATTCGTTAACCACACACAAAGCTACCTTTGGTGCAATTTGAGACATTTCATAGGTCTAGCGAGCCGTTTGGAACAAGGAATGAGCGAAACGAGCAAACCGAGCAAGACAAGAGCCCCTAAGGACCCGAGAGGAAGCATTCACGCGTGAAGGTCGCGTGAACACTTTCCAGTAGCTGTCCACACGACCCTTCACGTGTGAAGGACGCGTGAACGAGACACTACGGAGAAAATATTTTTAGGGAAAATTTCGGGAGACTATTTAAGGAGGCTTGATAGAATTTCAGAGGAGGATCCTAACTACATTTCTGATTTCTTAGTTTTCTATTTTTTAGATTAGTCTAGATTTACATTTCCTCCTTGTAAATGAAGATTTGAAGCTTGGATTGAAGAACACATTTCATTTACTAGGTAATCTCTATTTTAATCTTATCTATTTTACATATCTTGTTTTTGGATTGAATTAGCTATTGATCTTGAATTCTTGATTATGTGTGGCTAGTTTAATCTAAGGCTTGGATTGTGTGAATCTATGTTGCTAGTGTGAAGATCCTAGCTATTTCTTATTGTGGATTTGATTGCCTTGTTGTTTGAAAAATCTATTCTTGTCTATTGATTGTGGTTTTTATTAGATCTTGTATGGATTTGGCCAATCTATTGAGAGATTGAGATCTTGACTCTATCATGGTTTTGATTTGAGTTGAGTTGAAGCTTTTTGCAATCATCATGGTTTTGATTTGAGTTGAGTTGAAGCTTTTTGCAATCATAGATCCTATGGTTTGAGTTGAGTTGAAGCTTTTTGCAATCATAGATCCTATGGAATGAGTTGAGTTGAAGCTTTTTGCAATCATAGATCCTATGGAATCCATGATTAGGAATAGTAGGAAAGTGTGTAGCTAAGGTGTTTGATAAAATGTCTCTTAGGGCTTTTGGTTGCTAAAAGGCACTCCTAAGGCTAAGATGCCCTAGTACACAAAGGTGGAAAAGGACTAAGATGACACACTCTTGAATAGCCAACGCCATTGCATCATTTGTCCACTACTTGAGACACACAAGGATGCAACATAGATGAGCACGATTCAATCCCTTATTTTCTTATTTCGTATCTCTTATACTTTGATTTTCATTACCTCATGCTCATTTACACTTCACATATGCCAGTCACCACATTCACCATCCATACTCGTTGCATCACATGATTCAATCGATTGAAAGTAATAGCATAGACACACCTCCATGTCCCTCCTTCGAGACCGACACTCGGGGAGTTATAGACTCTTCGTTTTATCATTACACCTGCATTCCACAATACATGACACCTCACCCCTATGCACGCAAAAATTGTTGTAAACATAGGACAATTTTTTTTGAACGTCATTCTGGTAGACATAATAAATAAATGATATGACGTCGGTTATAAAAACTGACGTCGTATATTTTTAAAAAAAACGTACGACGTCGATTTTTTGCACAAAACTGACGTCGTATATTAATTTAATTCTTTTTTAAAAATATAAGACGTCATTTCTTAAGAAAAATCAACATCGTATAGACAAAAATATAAGACGTCGTATATTTTTTTAAAATTTTTTGAATTACTATACGACGTCAGTTTTTAACTAAAAACCGACATCGTGTAGTAAATTAAAAATTTTTTAAAAAATATATGTCATTGGTTTTTAGCAAATAACCGATGTCGTATATTTTTAATTTTTTTAAGTTAATATATGACGTTGGTTTTGTGCTAAAAATTAAACCGATGTATTTAATTAATTTAATTTTTTTACATATATACGATGTCAGTTCTGTAGAAGAACTTACGTCATATATATATATATATATATATATATATATATATATATAAAATTATTTTTTAAATATTAAATTGATTTTATAATTTCCTCCCAAAAATTATGCAATTTTATAATTCACATCAACATTCAAAATCTTTTCAATTTTACATTCATGATTTCACAATTGATCAAGCTAATAAATCTCTAAATTAATAAATGTTGGGCGTCGGCAAGGTTGGCCGAGTTCAGCCCCTGCTCGATTCGAGACGTGGCGCTGTGGCTTACCATGGATGGATGCGGTTAAATGGTTAATGCCACCTACCTATCACCAATTGGTTTTAAGTAGGATATGGCAACCAGATAGCCAAAGAACTCTGTGGTTAAGCGTGCTTGACTTCTGGCAGTCACGGGATGGGTGACCCCCTAGGAAGTAAGCATAGTGCAGCGTTGAGATCCATCAATTGGTATCAGAGCCGAGGTCACGGGTTCGAATCGATGGCGAGGCGAATGCCGAGTCCAGTCCCAGGTGGGATGTGGGCGTAGGTCAGGCGGACCGTCCCCCCAATTATCATAAATAAAGAGAGAAAGAACTTCGCATAATTCTTATTATGTGATTATTTCTTTGATATAGCATTTCGATCCTTTTTAGAGATCGAGATGTGTTCCTAAGATTATAAAAAACAAGCAACGGCTTCTAACGCTACTTAGCTATATGTTAATAAGAAGCCGTTGTGCGTGAGTATAAGTCTAAAGACTATAAGCGTCCAGTCCCAGGTGGGATGTGGGCGTAGGTCAGGCGGACCGAGTCAGGCATGCTGCATAGCTGGGCTTGGTGATCAAAGGTTGATGCAGGTGCTGGGAGGGGGATTGTTGGGCGTCGGCAAGGCTTCGTGTCCAGTCCCAGGTGGGATGTGGGCGTAGGTCAGGCGGACCGAGTCAGGCATGCTGCATAGCTGGGCTTGGTGATCAAAGGTTGATGCAGGTGCTGGGAGGGGGATTGTTGGGCGTCGGCAAGGCTTCGTGTCCAGTCCCAGGTGGGATGTGGGCGTAGGTCAGGCGGACCGAGTCAGGCATGCTGCATAGCTGGGCTTGGTGATCAAAGGTTGATGCAGGTGCTGGGAGGGGGATTGTTGGGCGTCGGCAAGGCAAGGTTGGCCGAGTTTAGCCCCTGCTCGATTCGAGACGTGGCGCTGTGGCTTACCATGGAGGGATGACCTATCACCAATTGGTTTTAAGTAGGATATGGCAACCAGATAGCCAAAGAACTCTGTGGTTAAGCGTGCTTGACTTCTGGCAGTCACGGAATGGGTGACCCCCTGGGAAGTAAGCAGATCCATCATTTAATGTACTAAAGAAGTATTGTATTAACCTATTCATAAATAAGAAACTAGGACCATATGTCTCTAACTTCATCAATCTCTTCTCGATTGTAGGGAAATCTTCCAAATCTCTCCAAGCTCTACAAAGTTGAAAAAAGATCATCAATCTCTTCTCGATTGTAGGGAAATCTTCCAAATCTCTCCAAGCTCTACAAAGTTGAAAAAAGAAAAAAGATAAATAATCAATAAGCTACTATTTTAAAAAATTTGAAGGAGAAATATATGCTATTAAATTACTTGCCTTATCCATTCCTTTGTATACTTGCGTGGAAACAATTTTCAACATGAATTTTATCACATAATATCCGCATTCGGTAGTTCGTCTTTGTTTGGCACACTACATTTGGAATACAATACAATTAAGATTTTTTTTTAATAAAAAATAATAAGCTATATGTAGTTTTACAAAGTGTATCAAGTACTTACCGAACATGTAATCCATTTCGGTGGACGATTTTGTTTCTTTCCACTCAACATGCTTGTTGCCTTCACACACCAATTAATATAAGACATAAAATATATGTAAATACTTGACATCGCTATATTAATAACAACTATTAATTATTTATAAATTTACATACGTTTCCATGATCTCTTTAATGTCCTCACGTGGCTCGAGACCAATGGACTCAAACCAATAGATTTCATATAATTAAGGACAATCAGCATCTAATTAATACCCACTACAAATAAATAACTTAGGCTCAAGTGCCATTCCGCACCATGAACCAAACGCGATTCTTCATGCCGCACCCTCACCTTTCATAACTGCTGTTTCGATGCATGAACCGTAAAAATTTTTTCGCCTAGACTTTTTTACAGGTTGCTCCCAAGTTATAGGTAATAACTTGCTGATGTGGAGGTGACTTTTTATTGACATGTTTTAATTTGCAAGGTGGCAGCCATTTCATCATCTGGCTCAAATAAACCCAAAATTAAAATTAGAAACCAAACCCTAATCACAGCAAGGTTGAGCTCTCCGATTTAATCCATGGCTTCTCTGATTCGTCGACCACCAACATCATCTTCCTCGCTCACCAAGCATCGTCGAGAAGAGAAGACACCACCAGACTGCCCACCGCTGCCTACAATCGCCATCGCTGACCCACTACTCTACTTAACCAATCGAAGTTGCCGCTATACTTCTTCTTATTAACAGAAAACCTTTGCCTTTTCCCACTTTAAGTATCTAATATATCTATCCCCTCATTAGTCACTGTTTGGAATTTTTATTATTTGTTTTTCTCCCTCTCTCTCTCTGTGATAGTGATGAGTGATGGATAGATGGTGTAGGCAGGTAGAGCAGTACTCCTGGCAGTACTACAAAGACCACTGCTACGCTCCAGTCACCAACGCTGGAAGAAGCACCATCGTTGCCGCTGCTCTGCTCGCCGGGAAGAAATAGAGGTCGCCGAGAGGAGCTGATGCTGCGTGCTGCCATCGTCAGAAGTTTTAGCTGTGCCGGAGTCCGCCGTTGTACAAGGAAGGTCGCCGGATCCAGTTCCTTACTGCTGTCAACGAGAGAAGAGGCCAGTCGCTGCTCTATTCATCGCAAGCAGTCGGACGGGGAACCGCTATGACGAGGAGACGTGAAGCTAATCGCAGCTGGAGGAGCCACCACCACCTGCTTTGTTCACCGGAGTTCACCATGCCTGCCGGTGCTTGCTGCTGGAGTCTTCGTTGAACTTCATCGCCATTGCTGCACTTGGCTTGCTCACGATGAATGGAGAAGGGGAAGGCGGAAGAGACTACTAGCTTGAGAGAGAAGGGGAAAGGGAAGACGATGGACTCTACTGGCGGTGGTTTTGCCGGTGAAGGAGACCACTGGAGAAAGTCAATTGTTAATTGTTAATAAACCCATCAAATTGATTTAATTTCAAATTAATAATGCCACATCAGATAAATACCGATGCCATGTCATCATGGTAACAGGGAAACCGGTAAAAAAGTCTAGGCGAAAGAAATTTTACGGTTCATGCATCGAAACAGCAGTTATGAAAGGTGAGGGTGCGGCATGAAGAATCGCATTTGGTTCATGGTGCGGAATGGCACTTGAGCCAATAACTTATTAGTTTTAAGTGAATATAATAGATATAATAGAAGTATATTATATATAAGTTACTGTATTTAAAGCGTAATTAATACTTGAGAACATATGGGGCTAAATAACATTTTTTCTTCTCTTATTGCATGGTGGCATTTATATACATTATTATCCTCTCATCTCTAGTCATCATTCTTGGTTGAATCCAATTTGGATCAAGGAAGCCAACCATACATGATTTTTGGTCTCCATGTTTAAGAAACGCATGATCCCCACACTCTCAAGTTGTTTTTGGTCTCCATGTTTAAGAAACGCATGATCCCCACACTCTCAAGTTGTAACTCATAATCAATGTTGCCCACAATACCACGAGGCATATGCATCACAAAATTTTGTTCAAGACTACAAGCAATTTTATTTACCTTTTTGCATACAATACTCAAAGAATTCGGATGAACTAAAGTCAATTCATGATGAGGAGATTGCACCACCGATTGAAAAGTCAATTTGGCCTTTCCTTTTAACTATGCATAACAATTATTATTTTTAAAAAAGTAAATTACATACTATTTTAAAATACAAATATTTACAATGTACCTACCTCATCAGCTCAAGTACATAACTCTACCAACTTCTTTGGCCAAATAATAAAGTGTTGAAATGCAAAACCTCACTGGTGAGGAATGGTAAAATTGCACTTGGATTAATAATTTTATCTACGCTCACCTTCACTTGATTTACATTTAGTACACCCCGTGAACCTGTCCACTAGTGTAAGATGTCTGAAATGCCACTGGATGTGTAATGGGATCTTCTAAGTACAACTGACATCGTGCTCGTAACTGCATTAATAGTGTGTTTATTTGGAAAGTAAGAAAATGATTTCTGAAAAATGATTTATGGAAAATGAGTCATTTTCCAGAAAACATTTTCCTTTCTTGTGTTTGGCTGCAGATCAGAAAATTAACTTTGTGTGTTTGGTTCATTTTCTAGAAAATAAATGAGAAAATGAACAAAATTGTAAACAAAATACATCACAAACAAGTAGAACCAGTGAAACCAGTCGGCGAGATTGGTTTCGAGACACCGTCGGCGACTGGTTTCAGAAACCAGCCGGCCGACTAGTTTCGGAAACCAGCCGGCCGACTGGTTTCGAAACCAGTCTCAACGAGACTGGTTTCTCCAAACCAATCGGCGACTGGTTTTTGAAACCAGTCTCGGCGACTAGTTTCGAAACCAGTCACCGATTAGTTTCTCGAAACCAGTCTGGCCGGCTGGTTTTGAGAAATTGAAGTGAAGATTAACCAAAAGCGTAAATCATCGGAGGAATATGAAGAAGCAAAGCAGTCGGGAGGCGGAGGAAGAGGAAGATGCATAGAACCAAGATTCCGGAAAATGACTTCCCCTAAAAAAAAAGGGGAAGTCATTTTCCATAAAATGTGGCTACTTTTCCTTTGACCAATAAGTTAATTTCCAATGACCACATTTTCTCCTCCTTTCCAAAAACCAGAAACCCAGAAAATGATTTTCGGAAATTATTTTCTAGGTTTCTAAACACAACCTAATTCTTAATTAAGAATAATATAAATGTTTTTTACTAAATAATAATAAGATTAACTATAAACGATTATTTACAACCGATAAATCATCAAAAGGGTCTAAGGAACCAGCTTTTTTATTGTGAGATTGTGGCTCAACATCCACACATATGTCATCCTCCTGCCTTGATTGTGTAGCTTGGTGAATATGAGTCTGCATGCATACTACTAAATTGCTTCATCATCTCAGCCATTCGTGCTTGAAATTCCTGACTTTGTTTTTGTAATGCCACAAAAATAACAGAATCAATAATTTGCTTAACTTCTTTTGTAGATGTCTGACTTTGGCAACGTTTTGCATGGCCAAATACGCTTTTAATGCAATATCCTTGATGAAGTAGTTTCTTAGTGGTGAGATGAAAGAGTGTAAACGAGGAAAGGATCCCTGAGTGTCGTTCTCTAGGGATGACATATTGGAGGAGTTTAAGCAAGTTACTAGGGATGCATTGACAATTGATAACGAAAGAGAGTAAAGTTCATAAGATGGACAGGTATCAATTCAAAGCAAAATGCAAAGAGCAACAATGTGAGAAAGAGGATTGGATAAGGATCTCCGAAGTTCTTGCACTCAATGGTTTTCCGGTTTGGGTTGGATTAACACACATGATATCTAGGGAGGCTTAAGGCACGTCACCAAGCGGTGTAACATTTGGACTCCTATTTCCTCATTCGGTAGGGGCATTTTGCCAAATACTTTGTCTACCTACTTCCTCTGGACCTAGTCCTTTTGAACTTAAGGCGGAAGTTATACACACCTAGGCTATTACACACTAGCAATTTCTTGCTAAGCCTACAGCCTACAACCTACAATCTTATCTCATTTAGGCCTCCAATGAACCAGGATCACTCAAACAAATGCATACAACAAAGATGGTCATGAAGCATTAATTGAACTCAATTTCATCAATTCAAAGCTAGAGTGCAAGAACCTAAAGGATTTCCAATCCAATCCCTACCTAATTAGCCACACCTATTCATGTGTAGCATAAACCCTAATTCAATTACAAAGCAAAGAAATTTGATGAAGTAAAATGGAAATTCAAGCTGAAAATTAAATGCAAAGAATTGAAATATTACCAAATTGAACTACAATCAAGGTTTAGATCACCAATTGGTTCAAGAACTCTACAATCTTGCCTTCTTGTATCAAATTCCACTACTTTCTCTCTCTAGAGCTCTCCAACAAGATCTAAACTAAGAACGTAACCTAAGAAAAATGATAGAAGTCCCTTATTTTCAGCCATGAAGCGCCCTATTAAACCTCCTACGCGATTCCCATAAGTGAGTTGTCCACGACCCCGTCCACGATCGTGGATCGGGTCGTGGACAATTCACTTATTTGCCAGTTCTTTTTGGCGCGATCTATCTCTGATCCACGAGCAGATCCACGCTCGTGAACAAGGTGATGCGGCCCAACATAACAAAGATCCATTAAGTGTATCAATTGGGCCAATCACAAGGCTCAAGTCCAAACAATATAGGCAACTCTTCATTGGTTATGTTCAAAGGTGGTGGAAATCCAAGTCAAGCCCAATTGCAAAAGATGAAGAAGAACTCAAGGCTTGTTAAAATTGTTTAAGTGCTGATTTTGAGAATTAAATTAGGCCCAAATCAGCCCTATTATTTTTTGTCATCATTATTTTGAATTTTTTGGCATGAAAGAGAAAACACTAGTTTGTATTTAGAAAGAATTCCTTAAATCCCTTTCTAAATATGACTATATTTACTTGCTTTCTAGATTAGGTTTAGGACTCTTTTTCCCATTGTATTTAGGGTTACAATGTTGTTCCCTATGCCTATAAATAGGGCACATCCATAGTAGTTTTAAGGAGGCTTTCATTCAATAAAATTCTTAAGGTTTTCTTTACACTTGTGTAAGAAATCTTATGGCTAATTGTGGACTCAATTAGTGGCTAGTCGTGGACTCGACTAGCAAATTGATTCGTAGACTCGAATCAATTTTCCTTTCTTCAACCTTAGATTTAGGTTCGTGGACTCGTTCTTGAATCGAAGAAAACTACATCTGACTCTAGGTGATTGAAGATTGCATCATCGAGGTACTTGAAGCTATCGTGGGATTCTTCTAAGTCTTTGAGGATTCGGGACTAAGGGTTTCTCGTGAGGTCTAAGGTATTTCGATCCATCTCTATCCTTATCTTGGGAGCTATTTTGGGACAATACTCCATCTTTATTTGAACCTTGGACTAGGTTCATATCACAAGGTTGTGGACAATTCCTAGGAACAACCTTGAGCTCTCCTCCTTGGGTTCAATCATACAAAAACCATCCAAAGTGCACCAAATGATAGAGCTTTGCAAAGGTTAGCACATTAGAGCACATAGCGCCACAAATTAACCCAAAAAAGTTATCAATCAACACAATTCAAACCCATAGTAGGTAGACCCTATTTCATAGGTATCTTTGGCACCTATCAATCCTCTTCCCATGTGATAAGCACCAAGAATAGTCCGATTTAAGGGTTATTTACGGGCTAAAATTGCATAGTTTGCTACCTATTCATAAGGATTTCATGCATTAAAACTCGGATGTGATCAAAAACCTCTAACACGACTATGGAAGATGTTTTGAAGCTATTTCTACAGCCACAAGAAGGATTCAAGGCTAAAACCGAGCAATAAGCGAAGAAGCCACAAGCAGGAACTTCCCACGCAGCCCAACACGCGTGTGGAGGGGCGTGGATCATTGCCAATAGCTCACCACGCCCTCCACCACGCGTGGCGCTAGGCCATGAAGATTCAAGCTCGACGCGTCGAGAATATGCCGTAGCATATTTTATGAAAATCCTTCAAGGCTCGACGCGTCGAGAGCCCTGTGACAGCCCAAATTTCAGCTTCGGGAAAATTGTCTATTTTGCCCCCATTTTGCTCCCACTATATAAAGCTCATTATTCCAATACCTAGGGGAGGCAAATTAGGTTGTAGATCAGATTTCTTAGGGTTTTCTCCCCTCTTGGGGGAAAACCTCTCTTTCTATTAGATTAGATTTAGATCAAAGAGAGGGATTGAAGTTTCAAGGATGTAAAGGCTCTATTCTTCTTGGATGGTAACCTTTTAATACTCTTAATATTTAAATATCTATTTCCTTTGAAGCTTTGATTTTCTTCTTCTTGTTGCTTTATTTTCATGCTAGCTTAGTTTAGAAAGGGGATTGGTGGCCCCGAAACTAGCTTTATGGTTGATTTAATGATATGTTTTTCTTAAAGTTGTGAGCTTTATGTTCTTGTATTTGTATGCTTGTGTGGGTGATGTTTGGTGTTGTTTGGTGCCTATGTGTAGCCACACTAGGTAGCAACTCTGTGAAAGTGATTGTGTGCGCGATAGCGGCCTCTCACGAGTCCTACTCACCTACATCTCCGCCCTTAGTTCGAAAGGACGAGGTCCGAGAGGAGTGGTAGACAAGGTGTTTGAAAAAATGCCCCAGCTGAATGAGGATATGGGAGTCCGAGTGTGACGCCACTCGGTGATGTGCCTAAAGCTCCCTTGTTAAATCCGAGGCATATGCTCGCACAACTGATAGAATCCTAGACCATATATGCTAGCCAAGAGCCCCCATCCCCGTTTTTCTCTTATTCTTGCCTTTGTTATTTTTAGATTTCCAATTTCCTTGCACATATACTTTCAAGTTCTTGTCATTCTCGTAACTCTTAAACCTCACCCTCCTGGTTCATATGACCGGTTTCATCCATAGCGTATTAACAGTAAGTTTAAGAGTAGTACTTACCTTTTTTTACTAGAGTGATTTACCTGTTAATATGGACAACTAACAGTAACTCTCGTAACTGTTAAAAGAGTGCAAAAAGGTAAAACAGTTTAGTCGTCCATATTTGACTGGCTCAAACAAAAAAAATCAATAGTAATACAACAACTCATCCTTATTGATAAGTGCCAAAAACAGTCAAATTTCGGGTCATGTTTAGATGATATTTTACTACCTCAGCACCCAATTATGATCACTTGCATGGATAAAACCTCTAATTAAGCACCTGATTGACAAATCCAGCTCAAGGAATGTATTTTAAAACATTTCCGCAGGATATAGCAAAGTTTTGGGCCAAAAGAAGCAACAAACAAAGAATCCACCAAGCAGGAGGCTGCCACGCACCATCACATGCATGTGAGCATGCATGGATTTATTCCAGAGAGCTGCCACGCATGGTCACACGCGTGGTAGCAGGCATGGAGCACGTTCAGTAGGGCAACAACGGAAATTCGACTTTTTGAGCAGCTATTTAAACCCTTCCTTCTTATTTCAAGAGGAGAGAGCTCAAATTTCCAGATCTGATTTCTCTCTCTCCATTTTCTTCCCCTTTGGGGAGGAGAAACACACTCAATTTCCATTTAGATTAGTGTAGATCTTAGGATTGAAGATGGATTGAAGATGTAGAACCAACCATTCCTTTGGTAACATACTTCTTCCATTGAATTGCTTGTTTAAATTTATTGTTGGAAGTAATTTCTATTTTTTTATTTTGAATGATTTCCATGACTGAGTAGAGTAGTTTGGGTGTGTGTGCCCTTGTTGATCTAAGGATTGATGCTTACAATTTATCTTATGATCTTGAGATTTGTGGGAGTATGATTGATGTTTGTATGGATGATGTTGTTCAATCTTTGCTTCTATTTCCGGCCGGGATAGTTAGTGAACCGAGTGGAAGTGAGAGAGTGCGCGATAGTGGCCTCTCACGAGCCCAACTCATCTATATCTCCGCTCTTAATCCGAAAGGATGAGATCTGAGAGGAGTGGTAGGCAAGGTGTTCGATGAAATGCCTCAACCAAATGAGGATTGAGAGTCTGAGTGTGACGCCACTCGGTACCAATACCGTGACTCCCTAGATCAATCCCGAAACCCAATTCCAAGCTACCTACGATAATCAATCCTTTGGCTTAACTTTGGCATGCACCCTTCCTTTTATCTTTTGCATTCTCTATCTCCTTTTACCCTTCAAAACCAACCATGATCAACACCTCTCCCTTTGATTCTTGTAACTCTCACCTATCAACCTCTTAAATGCCAACATAAATTCGGTTCCCATTCGCCATCCTTGAGAGACACGACACTCGGGGAGTCTTGACTCTTCGTTTTACCACCTTCACCTTCACTCCCACTAAAACCATAACATCAAAATGGCGCCGTTGCTGGGGAATGGCAAACGGTTCTTGAATTGTGTTGACATTTTGGAAGTTGATTTTTAAGAGTTCTTGAGTTTCTTTCTTTTTGTTTGTATTGTTTTCTTATTTTTGTTACTTGTTTGAGAAGTGAGCTTAAATTGCCTTATATATCTTGTGCTCACTTGCAACTACTTCTAGTTGCATATATATTTGTTGTTGGCTAAGCTTTGTGCAGGAAATTTTTGTTAAAATTCATTTGAAAGCTTGCCAATGTATGCTCCAATGTATCCCCATGGTTACCCACACCATGAGGGAAATCCTTTGAACTATACTCCACCCCAACCATATCCATATTATCCCCATTCCACCCATACTTACATTCCACCAACATATCACTATCCACCTCAAAACCCTCACCCATTTCCATATCAGTACTTACCGCACCCAACTTCTTATCCATCTTATATACATAACCATCACCCACCACCATACACACACCCTATCCCACCGAATCAAAACAATTTTCCCCCACAATACTCCACCTATCAAAATAACTCGGTAAGCTCTAAAGAAATATTCCAAAACATAGAGAGTAAGCTTGCACTAATGATAAGAACAATTGACCCAAGCTATACTCCCGAGCCATTTTCGTTCCATAATTCCCACCCAAACAACCATTACCCATCTCCATCACAAATTCTTAAAGTAAATAATCCTACCCATTTCCTTGAAACACCACCTTCCAATCCGTATTTTACCATACCCGATCCTTGTGATTATATCTCACCGGCCAAGGGCGAAATCGAAATTCTTAAAGAGAAAATAGAAGTGTTCACAAGAATGGCCAAGGAGGATACGACTAACTTGAAAGCCGAAATTAGGAGCGAATTGAAGGATTATCTCGCTACTCTCCGGGAAGAAGGACTTCCATTGGAGGAGATTGAAACAAAAATGCTAGCTATGATGGAGGAGTTCATGAGGACAAGTTCATCACGGATAGGTAATCCACTTGAAGAAAATCTCCCAATTCTGGAAGCCAATCCAAGGATGGATACACAAAACACTGGAAAAGAAGTAGGCAGTGAAAGGATGGTAGATTGTTATGCTCCGGTGCTAGAAGAAGTTCCAATTTTCGAATTGGAAAATCCAAAAGAGGTCGAGATGGAGAGCGACGATGAGAACATCGAAGTAGTATGGGAAGATAAAGAGCCTACACATGGTAACATTCCTAAACCTTCTTACATTACTACCTTCGAAGATCCATGTTCTTTTGATAAATTTACTTTTGACACTCGAATGGATAACTCTCTTTTACAATGCAACAAAGATTTATATACTTATGATACTGAATGCTTTTATTTCCGGGAGGATGATTCCATAGGCTTTGTTGACAATTTTATCAATGAGTGCGAAAGTCTTGATAAAAATACTCATGCTCCTTGTAAAGACGACTCCCTACGCATTGATATTTCTAATACTTGCGATTATGATTGCTTTAATTTTTGGGAGGATGACTCTATAGTAAATCACGATATATTGTTTAGAAATCATAGGGATTCTAGTTTGTATGAAGATAAATATGATAGCTTTAAATTCTTGGAAAATGAATCCTATGATTTGGGACGAGATGAGTTGATAGGTGAGGTGGATATTACTTCGTTATATTCTGAAAAAAAAAAGGGTGATTCTTTTAGACAATTAGAGTGGGGAAATGAGAATAGAGAATGTGAGAAAGAGATGATGGATAAGGAGGGAATTTTCACATTTGATTTGTTCGAGGGAATTGAGGGGGGTGATATGACTTCCAGTGAAGGGATATGGTCTCAACCTTATGATAAAATTGACAAGAACATCGGGGTTGGAAGAGAGAATGAGAAAATAGGGGAAGATCACACTACCTTTGAGAAATCAAGAGGAGTGTTTGGAGCCATAAACTTTCCAATTAGGCATCTTGTTCTTCCTTTATTTGCGTGGGAATTCAAGAATGTCTTACATCTTGGGGCATTCCTTGAAGCGAAAGTGCATGGGACGCTTGGCAAAGTCCCGAAGTCTGTGTGTTTCGCTGGATAAACCTATCCAAGTCTAGCCAAAGACTCTAAACAAAGGCGCACTTGGGAGGCATTCCCAACGTTATCCGTAGGACTTAGACTTTACTTTATCGTTTCTTATTTATTTTCCTTTTCGCAAACTTTGTCTTTGTCTAGATTTCTCTTTTACTAACCAAGCAGATTCTCCATTCTAAAATGATCCTCAACGAAGGTCTATTCATCAAAGCTGATGACCGGGCTTAAAAAGGGGTAAGAAAAATTTAAAGAAGGTAGGCGAGCACAGTTCACGCCACTCACACGCGTGTGAGTAGGCGTGGAAACCTTCCAGAAAGCCGCCACGCCCGCTCACACGCGTGTGAGCAAGCGTGAAAATCTTCCAGAAAACAGCCACGCCCACTCCCACGCGTGTGAGTGGCGTGGTCGGGCACCAGAAGAACTGCGTAAATAAGGCGCAAATGTGTTCTAACCCTTGCCCATTTCTTATTTCACCACATCCAAAAGCTAAGAGCTTCATCCAAGGTAAGACTAGCCTCCTCCAAAGCAATTCTTGGTACAAATCTCTTGAATTTCCCTCTTAAGGTCTTCAAAAGGTAACATTCCTTCTCTCTATCTTCCTTAACATCTATTGAAATTTATTTTCTTTGGAAGGCATGTTTGTATGAATGTATGTGGTTTGATGATTTTCTTGATTGAGATGGCTTAGAAATAGACTTTAGGACTTGCTTCGAACCTATATTTGCTAAGAGATGATGAATATTGCATGACATGAGAAGTTCTTGATATCTAGTTTGCGAACCCTAGGTGATTTGGGTATAATCTTGTTGTATGGAATTCAAGATAAATGGGGAATATGAATTATGAAATGTGGAAATTTCTTGCTTTCTAGGCTTTGAGAATGATGATCCCCACCTATTGCTTTGTCAATTTCAAAATGTTATCATTTTCTCATTTTTCAATTCCTATGTAGCTAGGAGAAGAAGAGAATTTGACATTATTTTAATTGTTTTGAATTCTACCTAATAGTGCCCATGTATAACCCGTTCATTTTCTTGAAAGAAGCATGAATGAAACGAATACAATGGATAGGTTCTATGTTACTCCTTATAGTACATATGCCCATATATCATATCAATATATTCAAACATTGTTGATGGTATCTTCTAGGCAATGTCTTCCCACTCCTCCACGGCTAATCAAGAAGAAATGAAGGCTAGAAAAGGAAAAACCCCGATGATGGAAACTGAGCTGACTGAGCCTAAGGAAGAAAGGAATGAAAGAATTGTGGAACAAAGGATACTTTTAACGGAGAAGCAGCAGAGACGTTTTGAGTATGCGATCTATCTCCCGATGACCAGTTGGAAATTCATTGACTTAGCAACATTGAATCCTTTTCAATGTCGAAACTCGCTAGCATGCCTCGTCCATCAACATTTCTGGAGTAAAATCTTTGGATGGCGCCACTCGACCTATATACCTACCGTCTTTGAATTTGTGGCCACTTTGGAAGTTACAGGAAAAACTAGCGACCTGAAAAGCCCAACGATGGAAGTTACAGGAAAAACTAGCGACCTGAAAAGCCCAACGATCAAATTCAATCTCTTCACTAGCGACCTGAAAAGCCCAACGATCAAATTCAATCTCTTCAATGAAGACCTGAAAAGCCCAACGATCAAATTCAATCTCTTCAATGAATCTCATCATATCTCGGTCAACACTCTAGGAATTTTGCTTGGATTCTATACCAAGGAGGACCAAGAGAGCATGTGGTACAAAGAACTCCCAATCTTTTTTGGTGACTCCGAGACTCGAAGGAGATATTGAAAGAAGATTGCAAAACCAGGAGTTGAATGGAGTGGATTGAGAGTACTACAATCTCAGCTCAGGAGAGACGACATTCGAATTGTCCGGCGGATAATTGCTCAATCTTGGGAAGGACGCACAGGAAATTTCACAAAAGTCTACAGGACTGATTTATTTGCAATTTGGAACATGGACACGAATACACCCGTAAACATGGGGGTGGTGTGCAAAAGATGGTTGAAGGCACAACAATCTAAAAAAGTCACTTCTTTGTTCGTAGGACCATTAGTCACTCAACTGTGCCTCGGGTTAGGGTATCAGGAAAGGA
Organism: Ipomoea triloba; assembly: GCF_003576645.1. Taxonomy (NCBI): domain Eukaryota; kingdom Viridiplantae; phylum Streptophyta; class Magnoliopsida; order Solanales; family Convolvulaceae; genus Ipomoea; species Ipomoea triloba. The sequence continues at coordinate 12,666,140 of NC_044921.1, forward strand.
TGGAAGGAACCAGCAAGGTTATGAAAAGTGCAGCGATGACTCCGTTGTCTGTGACGGATTTATTTGAGCTAAAAATTGGTCAAAACTTGCGGATGAGAACGGGAACAAGAGCAACTAAGAAAAGACTACCCAAGAAACCAAAGGAGAGAGTCAATCCATCACATCCCCCTCCATCCTTAGAATCTCCCCAACCAAACACGCCAAGAGAAAATCCCACACACCTTTGGACAATCAACATCATTCTTCGCCAACCCTATCACTGAATATCTCGATCTCCAATGATGCACCACCTTCGGAAAGCCCGGCTCCTATTCCGTCACCTTCATCACCTGCAGCTCCAGCACGCTTCACAAAGGTCACCAATTGGGAAACAATGCAAAGATTTCAGTATGAGTTGCACATGGAACATGAAGAACTCTTGGAGCAAAGGGACGCAAGACACTATGAACTCATTCAGGATTTGAGCATGCAAGTTGCATTTCTAAGAGAAGAACTGGTAAGAAGCGGACCCAGTGCAGGGCTTTGAATGACGATTGAGGGAACCTTACCTTCATAAGAAATTTGGATGGTGAAATAACTTTAAAATGAACTTTCAGAATCTACTTGAGAACACTATTTTATTTTTCTTTGTTATGACTTTATTATGCTCATACTTTTGTCTGGATATTACCACGTTTCGTCCAGTCAATGACGTTAAACGTGGCGCTCTTGGGAGGCACCCCAAGCTCAATAAGGAAGAGATTGAATCAAGAAACTAAATGATCGAACGAGGTACAACTCTTATAATCTATCTTTTGTTAACAAATCTCTTATGGGATAATTTGTTTAGGAAAAGGGATGATCAATGCTTAAAAGAAGAATTGCTATGCAAGGTATATCTTCCGTTCCCTTTTGAAAGAAGAATAATCTGTTCAAATGTTTGGTATGATATTCTTATTCCTGGAGTGATAACTTTGATTAATGAATGATCTTTTTGGGTGACGAGTTTGAGTAGATTAGTTCTAGCCCATGAAACACTTTTAAAGTGTGGAAAGGTGCTCCTTGTTAATTAATTATTTGACCCAGCTCCTTTTCCACTGCTCCTCATGGAAACATCGAGGACGATGTTATCTTTTAAAGTGTGGAAAGGATGCTTTGCATAAGATGAGTAATCTGCTGAGTTGTTAAGGTATTAGGTTAAGAGAGTGTGTTGTTGTCTGCACTATCTAGGAAGACTCTTGCTTTTATGCCAAAACAAATTTTTGAAATATACTCTGGAAGCCTCTTGTTGTGACACACACTGCACCACCACCAAAAATTCTAAATCTTGTATGAATGCATGCTTTTTCGTCTTCTATTTTAGTGGGACCTTAGTCAAGGATCGCTCGAAGTGGGAGTGTGTACCCCTTGAGCTTTAGAAAGATAAAAATTGCAAAGCCTGGAAATTGAACTAATCCTAGCAGGGCATGGGCCAAAAGGAGAGCAAGCTTAAAAAAGTGAAAAATTCCCTAACCCCAAGTAAAAGGCATGAGGGGAAGACGCGGTGAAAGTTTGATTTAAGGCCTCAAAATGGCCACTCCCTGAGATAAAATAAGAGGTGAGCCGTCTTGCTAGGATATAGGGCAACCATTGCACCGTCTTCGAAAAAGCATGGAGATCCATGTGAAGTCGGTTGTCCCAAAGAGATCCTAGGAGATGAGAATATTGAGAGGAGGTGAGCCACCCCGCTTGGATTTGGGCACCCATTGCACTAACCTTCGAAAAAGCATGGAGCTCCATGTGAAGTCGGGTAGCCCGAAAAATGAGATCTGAGGGGGATGAGAAGAAAGAGTGATTGCCCTAAGCCAAGGCGATGAGCGGTCCATGTTCCTGCCCTCACTTAATTTTCAGTACAGGGGCTTTGGCGTGAGGATGGAAGTGTGGCTAAGGTGTGCACATCGTTCCCACTAGTGGGATCGGCTTTTAGGCCCCAATAAAATGGAAGACGAAGTTCAAATAAATTGCATGCTTGAAAGAGTGTAGTTTTCATCTTTGAAATCAACCTTTGAAAACATTTGCTTCCTCAGTATATTCCTTACATTTGTTTGACGTAAACTTAATAGCCTTGGTAGATAGTGAAGAGAATTTCACCCACTCTGTTCCAACATACCTGAATGCAAAGCTTTTGATTATTCTGCCTTCACTTAACTGTTCTTGGCACTTAGATGATTAGGATTTGATAGTATACTTGCTTGAGGACAAGCAAGATCTAAAGTGTGGAAACTTTGATAAGTGCTAAAAATAGTCGAATTTCGGGTCATGTTTAGATGATATTTTACTACCTCAGCACCCAATTATGATCACTTGCATGGATAAAACCTCTAATTAAGCACCTGATTGACAAATCCAGCTCAAGGAATGTATTTTAAAACATTTCCGCAGGATATAGCAAAGTTTTAGGCCAAAAGAAGCAACAAACAAAGAATACACCAAGCAGGAGGCTGCCACGCACCATCACACGCGTGTGAGCATGCGTGGATTTATTCCAGAGAGCTGCCACGCATGGTCACACGCGTGGTAGCAGGCGTGGAGCGCGTTCAGTAGGGCAACAGCGGAAATTCGACTTTTTGAGCAGCTATTTAAACCCTTCCTTCTTATTTCAAGAAGAGAGAGCTCCAATTTCCAGATCTGATTTCTCTCTCTCCATTTTCTTGCCCTTTGGGGTTAGATTAGTGTAGATCTTAGGATTGAAGATGTATTGAAGATGTAGAACCAACCATTCCTTTGGTAACACACTTCTTCCATTGAATTGCTTGTTTAAATTTATTGTTGGAAGTAATTTCTATTTTGTTATTTTGAATGATTTCCATGACTGAGTAGAGTAGTTTGGGTGTGTGTGCCCTTGTTGATCTAGGGATTGATGCTTACAATTTATCTTATGATCTTGAGATTTGTGGGAGTATGATTGATGTTTGTATGGATGATGTTGTTCAATCTTTGCTTCTATTTCCGACCGGGATAGTTAGTGAACCGAGTGGAAGTGCGAGAGTGCGCGATAGCGGCGTCTCACGAGCCCAACTCATCTATATCTCCGCTCTTAATCCGAAAGGATGAGATCCGAGAGGAGTGGTAGGCAAGGTGTTCGATGAAATGCCTCAACCGAATGAGGATTGAGAGTCTGAGTGTGACGCCACTCGGTACCAATACCGTGACTCCCTAGATCAATCCCGAAACCCAATTCCAAGCTACCTACGATAATCAATCCTTTGGCTTAACTTTGGCATGCACCCTTCCTTTTATCTTTTGCATTCTCTATCTCCTTTTACCCTTCAAAACCAACCGTGATCAACACCTCTCCCTTTGATTCTTGTAACTCTCACCTATCAACCTCTTAAATGCCAACATAAATTCGGTTCCCATTCGCCATCCTTGAGAGACACGACACTCGGGGAGTCTTGACTCTTCGTTTTACCACCTTCACCTTCACTCCCACTAAAACCATAACATCACTTATTATATTTGCTAGGAGGTTGTGTTGAAATTATTATACTTCTATTTTTGTTGGATATAAAAAATTTGTTAGTTATATACGATTATTAGAAAATAATATTTTATAGATATTGTAATGATTGTATAATTATTTATTAAAATTTTATTATGAATTATAATAACTAATCATTTAGGTACATCCAAAATTAAAAGTTGTTGAGTCTAATTTCTAAAATAACGAGTAATAATTTCTATACTAAATACTACAGTAGTACTTACCACTAGCTAACTATTTTTTTACTATTTATACACTAAAAAATAATGCTCTTGTTGAGAGTTGAACTCAAGACCTCCCGCTTACTAAACGGGTGCTCTAACCAACTGAGCTACAAAAGCTAAACAACATTCTTATTTGTTTGTAATTGAATCACTTGGAAATTTTTAACTTTAACTTTAGCATTCAAATTAATAGCCCGTGAGGCCGTGACTTTAGTAGCCGTTTCAAAATAAGCTCTTGGATTTTTAACTTTTTTTCCTTTTTTATCTTTATTAATTTGTAACGAGATGCCCACATATTAGACATGCATGCAATTCTTTGTAACAATTCCTAAACAATATGCAATCGCTAGGGAAAACATCTATCTTTTTTATACACCATAACTATGAGATACAAAATCTTCTTGGCATCATATGTACTATTCGGAAGTTTATTATCATCTAAAAGCATATCCTTTAATATTTCAAGTAAGGCAGTAAAACTCTTGTCGCTCCACCCATCCCCAGCTTTCAAGTTGAATAATTTTGATACATAAGATAATCAGATATATTTACTACACCCTGGCCACAAAGGTTATTTTGAATCATTCAGTAATTCATCCAACTCATTTGATTGATCGGTGAACTCTTCTCCAACATCATGAAACATTTCATCCAACCGATTTTCAGACTCATCATCTTCATTTGCTAGGCACATCTCTTTCACCGTGTCATATCCATTTTGTATAATTGGGATTAATCTCATTACAGATTAGATAATCACATATGTCGTCTTTACTCAACCTTTTCTGATTACAACACTTCTTACAAGGACAAAAGAACATCTCATTATTATTCAAATAGTTATTCTTTGCAAACTCTAAAAATTTTCTAACTTCGTCTCCATATTCCTTACTAATTCAAGAAGCATTCATCCAACTTTTATCCATCACAAGCTAATCTAAAATAATACCAACAATAATTAAACTTTTGTTAACACTAATTCAACAAATTTCTAAAATAATAACAATATAATAAACAAAAATAATTTAAACATAGACCATAGTGTAGCTAATCACTAGATGCACAAGGGAAAATCGAAAAAATAAATAAGCATAGACCACGGTGTGGCGAATCACCGGATGCACAAGGAAAAACCAAAAATTCGTAGGAAAAAATAGAGAAAGATCTTACATCAAGATAAATTTGTCCACGTCAATAAATAATCCTCGGTTCAATCTAATGACCTACTTACAAGTTTTATTTGTAAATTAATATACAAAATGGTTGAGTGAATAAAATTAGAAACCTAGATTCTTGAAGGTAGTTTTTCGTGGTGAAGTGGAATGTAAGTGATAAAACGAAGAGTCTAAACTCCCCGAGTGTTGGTCTCACGAGGATGACAGATTGGAGAGCGCAAACATCCTATCTTTCATTGCCTAGGTAACGAAAAGGGAAAAGAAACAAAGTGGAATGGGACATAGTTTCATAGGTGCAATGTTTGGTAAGTCAAGTAATAAAAAAGAAGAAACAGCGGATGGGGCTAGGATCTATTAGAGTTTGCATCATTTCGTAAAAGAGAGGCTTGGTTTTACCCATTGACCTTACCAAAGGAGCTCGGAACACATTTTTGAGTGGCGTCACACTCAAGCTCCCAATCCTCAGTCGGTTGGGGAATTTTATCAAACACCTTGCCTACGAGTTCCCTCCGGACTTCATCCTTCCAGATTGAGGGCAGGAGATGTGAGCAGTGCGCTCTCACTCATTTGCGATATCTCGCTAAATAGGTGATCCTAGACTCTTGAAGGGACTGGGGCCCTCGATCCAACAAGATCGATCACAAACATACACACAATTTCAACAAATCAAAGGAAAACAAGTCTCATATGAACATCTCAACTCATGAATGCAAAACTCCTTTCATCCTAGCCCTATCCTAAAATCTAGCCACTCATGGGCTTCACACACATCATATACTACTCAAGATCAAGATTCAATAACAATAAAAATAGAAAGTGCAAATGTGATCAAAGGAATAAAGGATTCAACAAAGGGATTTGAAAAGCATTTACAAGGAATAAGGAAAGAGTATACCAAAAATGAGAATAAGCAATTGCGATCCAACCCCTTCACTTTCCTTCCAAGCTCTTTTTTCTCTCTAGAAGTTCTATCTAACCCTAATCTAAAAATTGAAAAGTGTGAATATGAAAAATCCCCCTCTCCAAGCTGAAAATGATCCTTTTATAATCAATTTCGCGCAGGGTTCTGATGCTTCGTTCACGCAGCCTTCACGCATGTATGCACGCGTGGAGAGCTACTGGAATTCATCCACGTGTGCTACACGCGTGGTGTTGGTGTGGACTGGGAAATTCCATTGTCTTCGTTTCTTCTACTGGTTCGGGTTTGGTCTTTGCGTGCACCAAGGTCGATCGGGTTTGTTCCTCTTTCACCATGTATGTCATTCCTTGGTTATTCCAATCTTTCAAACCTATCAAAATCCTTTAAAACATACCACACAAAGTACTTTTGCATTTGTTAGCATATTAATGTAAAAATACCATAGATTGAGTCATTTAAAGCATTTGTTTGACAATAACCTTTCTTAATTGGTCTAAGAAGTTAGGTACTTTTGGCGTCTATTAAAGATTCCACACTTTAGGTTGCTCGTCCTCGAGCAATTTCTTGGTCAAGCCCTTCTCATTTAGATGCCAAAAGTAACTAAGCTATACATACAAACGAATGGTCAAAAATGTTTTGAACGCAACCTACCAGGAGATGTGAAATCTTTCACAATATCTACAAGGAATGATAAGTATGTGCCATACACTGCTATGAATATTCAAACAAAGCAAAACCCCTGTGGTCATATTTTGGACAAGTCAATATTATTATTTCAAAGTACCAAGCATGTAGCCCAAAATTTTTACTCACCTCTCATTGTGTGAAGGCCTTTAGCTGAGCCTCCTAGTGGGAACGATGTACACCACCTAATCAATCTGCCACCCTAACGCCAAAGCCCAAGCGCGAAAAGTAAGTGAGGATAGATACATGGGTCGCTCCCTGCCAATGGCTTGGGTGGTCACTCTTTCTTCTCACTCCCTAGGGTAACGTCGTCAAGCGACCCGACTTCACATGGAGCTCCATGCTTTTTCGAAGACAGTGCAATGAGTGCTTAAACCCTAGCGAAGCGGCTTACCTCCTCTCTATTTTCTCATCTCATAGGAACGTTTTATGTGGGCAACCGACTTCAGATAGAGCTTTTATGTTTGTTTGAAGACTATGATTGCTCACAACCTAGCGAGATGGCTTTCCTCGATTTTTTTCTCTGGGATTTGCCTTTTGCCTTTTCTACTTTTCTCCATAAACCCCTTATGCCTTTTTCTTGAGATTAAGGGATTTTTCACTCTATGCTCACCAATAGGCTCTCCTTTTGCCCCATGCTCTATCGTAATTTATTCAATTCCGGGCTTCGCTTATCTTATATTTCTCAAATTAGGGGTGCATACTCCCACTTCGAGAGATCCTTAACTAAGGTCTTCACAAAATAAGAGGTGAATATCATGCAAGCACACAAAATTTTCAAAATTCACATTTTTGGGTCAAAGTGGGGGTACTTCCATGGCTATTCAAAGAGAAAAAACTTTTTGGCACAGACTTAGCATTCATTCGTAGATAAAGTGAACAATGACACACTACTCGTGGCTTGATTACATCGAAACAATAAAAACATAGTCTATTAAAGAAAATTTTCAATCTAAAGCACAACGTGCTCTTTCTACACTTTAGACTAAACATCGTCCTCGATGTTATCCTCGAAGGTGATGGAACACAGACATGAAATCAAAATAACACTAAGATGAGCACTTTTCCACACTTTAGAAATGTTTCCAGGGTTATGGAAAATAGTCAAATGCGAATATTATACTGTGTACCAAGTGTGTAAGAAATCATGCAAGAGGGTTAAAATTTCCACACACTTTAAAATGACGAAATGGGTACATGAAATGAATATAAGGAGGGATAAGAGGTAGAAAACCTAGTAAGCATCCCAACTTCCAGATTCAACTCTCAAGCATCTGTGCATTTGTCAGACCATGTGCACCTGTCAAACCCTGCATATTAAGATTATAGAACCTACAAAATGGGGAATCACACAACTTGGAGGGTTAACTACTTGCAAATAAGAAAAAGATAAAATGAAAGCAATGTAAATCTCGGGTTGGCTCCCGATCAGCGCTACGTTTAACGTCTTTAGCCCGACGAGTATGATTTGGTGATCTCGTTACTCATAATCCCACGGCTCTAGCCTGCAACGCTGGACTGTGCCTTGTACGTTCTCCATTCCGTAATATTTCTTCACTTGATGACCATTCACTTTAAATTTGCCTTTTTCGGGATGCAGAATTTCCAAGGTACCATAGGGAAAGACTTTCGTAACTACAAATGGACCGGTCCATCTAGATTTAAGTTTGCCCGGGAATAATCTTAATCTAGAATTAAATAGTATGTAGAACCCGGTCTCCTTCAGTGAATTCTCTGTTCTTCTTGGTATGCATATCATGATAGAGTTTTGAACGTTCTTTATAAGTCTTTGACGTTTCGTAAGCAAGTAAACGCCATTCTTCAAGCTCGTTAAGTTGGAGCATTCTTTCTTTTCCTGCCATAGTTAAGTCTTCGTTGAGCTTCTTGATTACCCAGTATGCCTTGTGCTCAATTTCGACGGGAAGGTGGCATGCATTTCCATAAACAACTCTATACGGGGTGGTTCCTATAGGAGTTTTATAAGCTGTACGGAAAGCCCATAGTGTATTGTTAATCTTGTCAGCCCAATCTCTTCTATGCCGTGCTACTGTTTTTTCCAAAATAGCCTTAATATCTCGATTAGCATTCTCAACTTGACCGGTTGTTTGAGGGTGAAATGGAACTCCTCCTCGATGTTGTACTACTTGTTTTTGGAGTAATCTTCTCATAGGCACGTTTCGAAAGTGTGTTCCTCTATCGCTAATGACGATTCTTGGCACTCCGAATCTTGTAAATAATTTCTTAAGGAATCTTGTTACGCTCTTGGCATCATTATTCCGAAGAGCCTCTACCTCGACCCATTTGGATACATAGTCAATTGCTACCAGAATGTATTTAAACCCTTTTGAATCCGGAAATGGACCTGCAAAGTCGAGACCCCAGATATCGAATATTTCACATGCCAATATGTAATTTTGTGGCGTTTCGTCACGACCTGTAATGTTTCCAGTTCTCTGACATCAGTCACAATTCCTTACACAAATCTGAGTGTCACAAAATATAGAGGGCCAATAAATCCTGCTTCCAGCACTCGTCTAGCGGTTCTATTCGCTGAATGATGACCCATGCGGTGGCATTCCCCTAAAATTTCGTGCCCCTCGCTATCTGTTACGCATCGTCGAATTATCTAATCTGCACATACTTTGAAGAGATATGGTTCATCCCAAAAATAGAATTGAGATTCTGTTTTAGTTTCCTTTTAGCGTATATTTCCTTATCTAAGCTCATTATTCCTGTATAAATATCCCTGTGGTCACATTGTTGGGGGTTTTGATTTCGATGCAAGTAGAATTGTTCTTTTAATTATGCTTGTATTTTTCTTTAATATTTTCTCTAAATTTTTACAGTAGTGTTGGCCAACCGAAACGGTTGTCGCGCAGCCGTAAAACCAACAAGAGGTATGATATTTCTTCTTTGGTTCGGTTGAGAGCTTTTAGTGTAAATTTGTTCATGTATGGTGTATAATTTGAGTCGAAGAACCTGCCAGTTTTCCCTTTTTTTTGGTTGTTCTTTAGTCATTTAGTGTAAATACATTTGTTGTTGCCCTTCATTTATTCACCCAATTCAGTTTCATACTGGCCAGATACTGGATCAATTTGTTTCCAGAATTTGCAGGTAGCTTCCATAACCTGGTTTCCAATATCAACATAGATTCATTATTGTTGAGCTTTCTTTAGGTAAATGGAAAACCATGCTTATTATTGAATGTTTATGAAGTGATTTCATCAAGTATTAGCAGCAAATTGAAGAAGACACTTTGAGGTTATGAATGCCCTTTCAGATTTCATACAAATTGAAAGGAATTGAGTATTTTGTATTTTATTGTTGAGATTTCATACACTTTGAGTCATTAGAAGTTGTCATATTATCCTGTTAACCTATAAGCAAGGAATGAAATGGAGTATTTTGTATTTTGTTTTTCAGAAAGTAGTTATTTATCCATATTTTAATATCAAATATGTTCATTCTCTGGAGATACGCTATGCAGCCTATGCTGAGCATCTCCCTTCTGTGTTGAAACATATTACCTGCACCTTTCCAGGGAGTAAGAAAATTATTGCAAAGCCTTAAAAGCTGGAATCTACAGGTAAACGAGTATTGTTATATATGTGATTAGTAATGTAGGATCCCTTTCTTTCTGTTTCTGCAACTGCAAGTTCTGCAGCAGATCTGATGGTGATGATAATAATAACACAAAGGAAAAGGCAAAACATGTAATGTTATATGTGGGTTGTACTGATGAGGTTAGTTTTTAATTTTTTAGTAATTTTCTACTATTTGGGGTGGGAGAATGTCTGGTGGGTACTAACTGGGAAAATGGGCTCACTTCATTCCATGCAGTTTAATTTTAGTCTGTTTCTTTCTGCTTAGGACCACCTCAGCTCATAAGCTGATCAATAAGAGCTTCTAGTTAAAATCCTTGAAAACTTCAAAAAGATCCTCAGCTTTTAAAATATATGTACAAAACAAATCAAATCAACAACAACTACTGCATGTCTTGCATGCAATTGGCATCCTAGATTCTTGTTTTTACACACACAGGAATCAATCTACAGTTTATCTGTTATGGCTCAGTGAAAATGTTGTCAAGGAAATGCCTCAGACCTCAAAGTTTGTAGACAAAGAGTAGGAGCTCCTAGTGCTAATGAATTGTGTTCTGGAAAGAGTTATTTTAGTTAATCTAGCCTAGTGTAACACGCGGGGCACTTTGCTACACATTTTCGAAGTTTGCTAATCTTTCTGGACTTTTCTAGCACTTGTACATAGCTTCCCATAGTTGGTAGAATATTCTAGATGCATGTACATAATACTAGGGGTAGTAGAGATATATAAAATATTCTAGAACATTATAGAACCCTTAGTATGTATAGAGATTTAGAGAAAGTTCTAGAGGTAGATTATTAGCCATTAGATCAAGTAAATTTCCACCATCCATTGAGGAGGTAGAATGGCTATAAATATTCTTCATGGGGTCTCATTTGTAAACCATCCAAAAATCGAAGAGTTCAAGCAATAGTGCAATAAAGCACTGAAGAAAACTGCTTCCTAATATGAGAGATGTGTTGTTATACTACACAATGAATTTTCTATAAAACTAGCTCCCCAACAAAATTCTTAATAGTAGTAAGCATAGAAAACTAACTCTTTTCTCTTTTCTATTGCTTAAATTCAGATAAGCTAAAAAATTTACTGCTCTAAGGAGTTGAATGCTTGAGAGAAGATTATTACTTTTCCAATTAAAACAAATTGATGTAGTTATCCATAACATTGAAATTTGTGATATAAAAATCCCTTCTATTTTTGTTTTCAATGGGATTTGTGCAGTGTTTCACAAAAATAACGGACCACTAGCCAAGATTACCATGACAGCTAGCACTTTATTTCATAGCTCCAACTATATTAATTTTCTTTTAAATAAATGCTCTAGTCAATGATCTTCCAGTGACATGTTTTCCAGCACTATCAAATGTAAGATTTTCCCTAGTAATATATATATATTATATATTATATATTAGGGCCTTAATTAAGTGGTGCAAGTTAACTAGGCTTATTAAGTAGTTTGGTTGGACCCAATAATTAGTAATTGTTATTCAACTAGACTCTGTGCCTATATAAACCTGTATTGATGGGATACAAGGTAAAGCATTGTATAGCACGTATAGCACATAAAGAACACGGTACTCATACTGCTCAGTAGACACCAGTACATCATCAAACCAGTACAGACTCTGTGCCTATATAAACCTGTATTGATGGGATACAAGGTAAGCATTGTATAGCACGTATAGCACATAAAGAACACGGTACTCATACTGCTCAGTAGACACCAGTACATCATCAGAACACACGGTACTCATACTGCTCAGTAGACACCAGTACATCATCTAGGGTTCTGAGTCAAGTATGAGACAAATATGGCTGACGGTCTACCGTTCAAGAGGCATTACATCAACTGTGGCTGGAGATCAATACGGCTTCCGTTTCCGCTACTACGAATCAGGTTTCTCGTATACTATTCTGTTTAGTTAGATTATTTATATCTAACATTTAGTATCAGAGCCTTTATAATCTCTGTCCGGTTTATTGTTTTGCCTAAAACAATATTAAGTGTTATATACATCAAGTTTTGTATATATTTTGATTTCAATTACATTTGTTGTAATTCTTCAAAATTTGCATCCAGAAATATCATATATCTATTTGGTTATGATATAATTAAGCAAATCTGGCATGTATATTTTGATCCAATTAATTGTAATTGTTCATTATGAACGGCTGGAATTAAACTCACATCAAGAACAAATTCTTTGTAATTGACTGGGCTGGAAATTTGGTTTATTCCACATAAAGAAACAAATAAAAATAAAATTCAATTTTTTTGGATTTTGGATTTTTATTTTTTCCTCCGTCCATGGCTGCTAACGCTGCGGTTGCTGGTTGACGTTGCTGGTTTGAGGCATCGACGACGCGACTTGGTGTCGCGGTCGGCGGACGGCGGAGGCGTCGCGAACAGGGGACCGTGGCTGTCACTAGCGTTGAGGAGAGGAGATGCGGCGGAGGTCCCTGGCGACGTCACTGCTCCGTTGAATCCTTCAGGAGACGCCGGCGATATCAAGCTGTTGCTGCTGCTCCTCGTTCCGATCGTCCTCTGCTGGTTCATGGCTGCTAGGTTACGGTAAGCAAAAGATGAAGATGATGATGGGTAATGCGTTGGGCCGGGTCAGGCCCATTGGGCAGACCTGATCCAACAACATAAAAAAAAATTGGGCCTGCTTTGGTATTTTGGGCTCAATTCTTTGTTTCTTTTCCCTTCATCATATTTGGCCTTCCTCTTCATTGTTCAATTTAATATTGAGGTGTACATATTAAATTGCCTAAAGTATTGCAATTTATTTAAGGTTATATGTGTTAATAATATATTAATTTGCAAATTCAAGCATGCTATGTATATTTGTCAAATATTATATTGTTTCAATTATACATTCATTATAGTATGCATTAAGGTTGAATTTAGCATATTATTAACTCATAGTATATATCATTCAATTTTGGATCCTTAGGCCAATTTAAGGCTTTATGGCCTATTAAAGTAGCTTGCTTGGTTTCTCATTTAACATGAGCATATTTGTTTAAGTCCTATTATTGTTTTGGGACTTTAAAACCTATTTTGAACAAGCTAATTTGGGACCTATCTTGGGTCATTAAAGTATGGATCCTACCATTATTGATTGATATTTGAATAATAATTATAGCTCATTTTTAATATGGTTATTAAGTTTTAATTATTACTATCTACCATATTTTGTTAATGGTATTCAGTGATGGTAATAATATAAAGTTTGGATCTATTTCAGTACTAGACCTTTTTTTCATCCATGTTATAGCTCACTTGGACCATTAAAAATTATAGGTCTAATTTGAGCATATAAGTGCTATAATTATTGTTTTGGCCTGGTTTTGAGCCATAAAGGATTTAAGAATTTAATTATTATTTTGGCCTTGAGCCATAAAGGATTTAAGAATTTAATTATTATTTTGGCCATTAAGAATTAAGGATTTAAGAATTTAATTATTATTTTGGCCATTAAGAATTACAACTATTGTTTATTAATTATTATTTTGGCCATTAAGAATTACAACTATTGTTTAAGTTGGTTATGGTTTTCAATTTATCAATGGTTTTCATGTTTAAGTTGGTTATGGTTTTCAATTTATCAATGGTTTTCAGGGCTAAGTTGGTTATGGTTTTCAATTTATCAATGGTTTTCAGGGCTTAATAATAATATTAATTCTTTAATTTTAAAGTAATATAGTCATGTTAATTATTATGTGGTAGATTGAGATTAGTATATGGCATCCCTTAATTACAGTTTTGCATTTATTCTAGATATTATTAATTGGAATTATTAATTACTGTTATCAAGTTTAGGGGCTAATCTCATTTATTACCTTTTCATAATAATTATTGTTTCATGGTAATCCGCCATATTTGGTACATTGGTAAGATTACCCATGTCACTTTATTTTTACATGACTATTAATGTTGGTAATTAAGTCCTACCAACAAATCTTTTACATACCATTGGACGCTGCATTGAGGTTACTGACACCAACAATGAAGATGGGGGAGAATTATGAAGTTTTTTTTCTTCTCTTATGGATCGTCATCGTTGCTAGCGAAATGGGAAGATGCGGTTTGCATCATTAAGGTATGTCATTAATTATCTTTTATTTTTTTAATTGGTAATTAATGCTACAACTATAGTTAACCGCTAATTTGGACTAGTCACATAATTTCTCTTTAGAAATATGGAAACATTAAGAAGGTGTATTACCATAATTTGGTTGTCATTGTTAAATGTTAATGGTGATTATAATGTTACCTATTACCATTCAATATTTTAATTAATGATACCATTAATATTAATATGGTATTCAGTTATGACTCTTGAGTTGTTTCCAATCAAGTTCATGTGACAATGTTCTAGTTAAGAAAATATTATGGTTATTATCATTTTCTTGACATTAATATTTTTCGGACTTCAAATTTTATTAAGTTTTCAAAATTGTATCCGAAAAATGCTTCTACAATTAGTGGTTTTAGCTATTGTTTTTTCCATATTTAGTCTCCATCTAATAATATTATTATGGCTATTTTATTGATTTTTTGGATTATTTGCAAATTTTGCCATTAATGATAATAATATTATTAATTCGGTTATGGAGAGTGATTTTGAATCAATTCAGTAATTTTGGAAAAACATATTTGCTAGGCAATTGACTATTGCCATTTATGCCATAATTCATTTAGTTTTCGAATTATGATTTTAGTTCTTTTTGCCCATATTTGGTTAGCATGAATAATGAATATTTGGTATAAATTCATATCCTCTAGTTGGTTCATACTTTTCAGAGAGTTTTATGCATTCAATCACATTAAATGCATAATATTAAGTTTAATTATGCAATTTGGATTTGTGAGATTTTGTTTTACAAATGACAATATTTATTTTATTGATAGATATTGTTGGAATTTGTAAATTCGGTGTATTTCTCATAAAGTTAGTGTGATGCATTAAAACATTTTCTCATGGGCTTAAAGTTTGAAAAATTTCAAAGTATACATTCATCAATTTTGGGTCCCTTTGGATTGAACTCATTAGAGTTTGAATATTAAGTTTATACTTTGGAAACTCATATTAAAATTGCATTAAGTTACGCAATTTGTTTAGAATATATGAGTTTAATGCTTAATTTTATGCATATTAATTTGTCCACTGCATAATATACTGGTTTTAAATTATGCAATTTTATTATTATGCCTTCAGTAATGCATAATTTTATGTTGGAATTATATTAGTTCCTTATTAAGTTGGACTTATGCATAATTTTTAGTTGCAGTAGTGCCTGCATTTAAGCACATTTAGTATGCTAATTTTAGTTTACTATTTTAAAACTTTATTCATATGTGAACTATTCAATTTCGGATTATACCCTACAGTTTTGTTTATACCCCAAACAGTTATACATTGTGTATATGAATCTGGGAGGCATACTAGTTTCATGGCCATGACTTAAGAATATCTTGGCCACTAGTCTCCTTAAATTGATATTATCTAAAGAGTTGGTCTTTAGTGAGGTTTTGTTTTACAAACTTTCCTGGGGTATATATGATTTGGTATAATCTGTCAAATTTTTTTTTAAGTATTCCTTGCCAATGTGATTTGATTTCGGTCCATTAAAGAATAGCTATAGCATCTTTAATTTACTGAAATCTTAAAGTTTCAATCTTGGTTACTTAAAGAATAACTACGGCTTATTCAATTTCCAAAGATTATTAAGTTATGATATTATAATTTTAATTTGGTTGGGGAGTAGCCACAGCATCCTTAATCAGATTAAATTACATATATCTTTATCTTGATCACATAAAGATTACGCAAGGGATTTATGTCTAGTGATCTTATAATTTTAATTTGGTTGGGGAGTAGCCACAGCATCCTTAATCGCTTAAAATTATATATTAAGCGGTTTATCTTGATCACATAAAGTTTAGACATATAAGTTGTGATTAATTGTATCTAATATGATGGAATTTAGCCCATAGGCAATTTCGTTATATTTGTATAATTAATTAGGATGAAATACTAGACTACGATCATAATTTAGCCCACAGGCAATTATGTATCGGAATGTAGTTAGTAGTTTTATCAGTGATGATAGAAGTAAATCAATTTATTTACTTTATGGTTATTTGTAAATAATTTCTAATTCTATCATGAAGATTAATTTTATGATGTAAACTTTGGATCATATTTCTTGAATTGCCCACTAGGGTTAAGGAAAAGAATTTGATTTCTTTAAGTTTTTTTTATCGTAATGGTTGTAATGAATCTTATTGAATTAAAACTTTAGCCCACAGACAAGTTTTATGTCACTTGATTCTTCAACTTATTTGGTAAATTATTTCATCATAAATAAAAAAATTTCAGTTGGATCTAATTGAGTAAGACTTTAACCCACAGGCAAGTTTTATGTCACTAGGTTCTTCTGACTATTTGATAATTGAGATAAACTATTATCATAAAGGGTTCTCTAATTGGATTTAATAGAATTAAAACTTCAGCCCACAGGCAAGTTTTATGTCAATAAATCCCTTAACCCAGATAATAATTTTATTACAATCTCTTAGAATTTATAAATTTAGTTCAATTATAAATTCTAAGTTTCATAGTTTGCATTGGCAAAACATGTACTCCCTCCGTCCCATTTTATGTGTCGGGTTCGGTTAACGAGGCTTGACTGAAGTTATTTTTAATCCAATTTTTCATAATATTAATTTTTGTATTAATATACAAAATTTATATATTTAGAAACTACACTAAAAGTACTATTAAACACAAAAAATCAAATTTAAAAATAAGTAAAAAATACTAAAGAAAACAAACAAAGAAGAAAGAGTTGTTTTGACCAATGAATAGTAAGTAAGACAGATAAAATGGGACAGAGGGAGTATTCAGTTACTTCCCAAAATTTAGCCACTTTTATTAATTATTCCACGAAAGCTTACTAAGTTCTTTTGACTTAAGTTACGGGATATGCTATACTTATTTTGGATTCCAAGGATAAAATGTATCTTTTGAGCCAAATTCAAACTTGGTTTTGGAAGGTGTTTTTTTTTTTTAGTATGTCCAACTATGGTGGGGAATTATATCTTCATTATTTATTTGGACTTCTATTGGAACCAGATATTGATTATTTAGTATGCCCAACTAATGGTGGGGAATTCTATCTTCATTTATTAGTTGGTCAAATCAATTATGAGTATGTATATCGTTAATTTTGCTAAAGAACAGTGGGAGTGATCATTTAGAAAAAGATCATTAAGATACTCCACTAAGGATTATGGATTTAACTATTGTCTTTATACATCCCAATGCAAATTGGATTGTATGTCAAACAATAAGTAGTCCAAAAGATTCCACAAGTATTAATCTTGAATTTGTTCATATAAATTCATAAGTTCAAATTATTGGACATCTGGTTATGTAGCATATTTATGAAAATGTTGTACCAATATTAATGAATTTATTAGAACAAAATCATCTAACTTGTGGTGCACTGTCATTCTTTAGCATTTAAGAGTCTTTAGTTTCTTCAAAATTGATCCTGGGCCATTTTGGTATTTAAGGCTTAAGACAATTTTGCGAAACATAAAAGTAAGACTCATAAATGTTCAGTTAAAGTGGATATTGTGATTATTTGGGAAGTTATGGTGTATGTTAACATTCCAAATTTATGGACTTAGAGGTTTTGGTTTGTTCTCTAAGTTATTGGAATGATTCTGTGACTTAACTATCTTTTGGCTATTTTAATGAGTGGGAGTGACAGACGTGTCAACTCTGAGCTCTTAGCTGTTAGAGGTAGTGTTCAAGTTTAGAAGTCACGGAATACATTTAGCATTATGCTAACATTAAAAGATCTCTATTTAAGGCATGCTTTTAAGGATTTTAGAGATCATATAGTGTACTCTTTTGTACAAATATTTGGATGGTTTCTCTCTTCAGTTGTGCACATAATATATTTTGAGAAACATCACTCAAGTTATACCGAGAATAAACATTGGGTTTGTTCATGAGGGGCCTAAGTTAGAGAATTGAAATGCATGTGACCATAATGGATATTACTCTGCAAAATAGAGGACTTATCACTATGATTCGTGTGTTTTGTTCTTTGATGAGGGTTGTGCTAGTACTTGCACCAAGTGGGAGAATGTAAGATTTTCCCTAGTAATATATATATTATATATTATATATTAGGGCCTTAATTAAGTGGTGCAAGTTAACTAGGCTTATTAAGTAGTTTGGTTGGACCCAATAACTAGTAATTGTTATTCAACTAGACTCTGTGCCTATATAAACCTATATTGATGGGATACAAGGTAAGCATTGTATAGCACATAAAGAACACGGTACTCATACTGCTCAGTAGACACCAGTACACCATTTAGGGTTCTGAGTCAAGTATGGTTCAAGAGGCATTACATCAACTGTGGCTGGAGATCAATACGGCTTCCGCTTCCGCTACTACGAATCAGGTTTCTCGTATACTATTTTGTTTAGTTAGATTATTTATATCTAACATCAAATATTTAGTTCATTGAGCAAAGGCATCTCAGATCATTGAGTCAAGGTCCTACTTTTTAATGTTTATGATTCAAATTAATGAATCAAACATTACTTATATAGTAATATAGGAAAAGATATAGGTAAACATTAATATAAGAATATATAGAGAGAAATATTACTTATATAGTAATATACTTAAACATTACTTAATTAATTGATACTTTTCCTAATATATCTTACCTAAAAGCTTCTTCTTCTTTTTTTTTTTTTTTTTTTTAATAATAATTCATATGTTAATCCGTTTATTATGGTAACCTATATAGGTAATTATCATATATACTATTTATCATCTAAATATTTCATGGTAATTACCAATTATATTTAACATCTAAATTTATTATGGTAACTTGTACTAAACATGAGAATCCTTCCCCGCCGGGATGATTTTTTATTTTTTTACTTCGAATAATATCAATTACCCGTACATTTCTTTTGATTGTTTTTGAATAAAATCTTAAAAAGTATGGCAATTAAGGAATTAATACAAATTTATAATCAGATAACGAAATTGATAATACACATATTAAGTCCATAATTAAAGAAGATTTTAAAAAGAGTTTATTACCGAAATAGTCCCTCGACTATAGCGAAATTACCAATTTGGTCCTTGACAATTTTTTGTACCCAATTAAGTCCCTCGACTTTGAAAATTTTAACCAATTTGGTCCTCCGTTTATTTTGCCGTTAAACATCCGTAAAAATCGCGACCAAATTGGTAATTTTGCTATAGTCAAGGGACCAAATTGGTAATTTTACTATAGTCAAGGGACCATTTCAGTGAAAAATTAATTATCAATTTGGTCCCTTGACTATAAAAAAATTACCAATTTGGTCCCTTGACTATAGCAAAATTACTAATTTAGTCTCGATTTAACGGATGTTTAACGATAAAATAAACGGAGGACCAAATTGGTTAAAATTTTCAAAGTCGAGGGACTTAATTGGGCACAAAAAATTGTCGAGGACTAAATTGGTAATTTCGCAATAGTCGAGGGACCATTTCGGTAATAAACTCTTTTAAAAATTATGATAATTATTTCAATTCACAGATTATTACGTCCATACAATTATGCAAATTATTCAAATTCACAGATTATTACACATAAAATTATGCTAATGTTTACTTTTGAATAAAATCTTAATAATTATGGTAATTAAGAAATTAATTCACACATTATACTTTTATTTAAATATTTTTTATACTTACCGTAATATAGATTTCATCTAATCAATTAAAGAAATTAATGGTACACATATTACGACCATAATTAAAGAAAATTAAATATACACATATTACGGACATAATTAAAAGGAATTAAACATACACATATTATGTCCATAATTAAACATATACATATTATTTTATTGAAAATAACATATAATCCTTAATTACCATAATTATTCAGATTGCATGCATAGATGTCATAATTATCATAATATTAATTAAAAATAATATATACTCCTTAATTACCATATACTAATCATAATAAAACGACCTTATTTATATTGGAATTAATTATAAATTTTCAGGTCTGAAGATCCTCCGAACTTTTTATGCTCTTATCTTTCTTAATATAATTGATATTTTACCCAAAAAATTATAAATTTTCATACCCATATAAAAAATTAAACATATAATTTTCAAGTAAAAACATTAAACACTAATATACAAATCTTATAATTTCAAATAAATGTACACTTTCAAATATTAGAATTGTTTATAATTTCATCATTAATTATATAATTTGAATATATAATAAAAAATTGTATTCATGCTTCACATATATAATAACAGAAGTATCTGGCTAATTTTTTCCGCCCAAACTCAACGACAATTTATTCATATTAACAGCATTAGACAAAATTGTCATTTCACATTAATATTTAAAGACCTTAAATAAATAATTGGACTTTCCTAATTAACCACAATTACAAATAATTAACTTTTTTTTTGAAAGCAATAATTAACTTTAATATTAAAGGAAATGTTAATCTCAATTACCATTATATAATAATGAAACACATGCATAATGTTATACCAATATAATAATAATGAATTAATGATAATAAAGGCATAATAGCCAATTATGCACGAAATGTATGCATATAGTCTTGAAAACTAAAACATTTAACAAGAAAACGGTAACAATATGTAATAAACACCTATTCAATGAAATATAATTCAGCTTGCTTCTCTTTCTGTGGTGACTTTTGAATTTTGATACTGATCTATGCAGCACTGATCGGCTTGAGGGTTATTAAAAGTCTATACCCATGAATGATGAGGAAGATGCTTTTGAAAATGTCGATAATAAATTTTTTATAATAGTTTAATTAAAATTAAACATGTGTCGTTAATTTTTTTTAATTATAATTAATTAAGGTATAATACTATGAGAACAAAATAAATTGTTATTCCTATTCTTCTCTGTAATTACTATGATAATTTTATAGTAATATATATATATATATATAAATATAAATAAATAAATAAATATATATATATATATATATATATATATATATATATATATATATTTATACTTAAGTTATAAAAGTATAATTGCATAATATTAGTATAATTATCTAATAATTATTCTGGTAATTAAGAAATAATTGCACAAATATTAGTATAATTGTCTAATAATTATTATGGTAATTAAGTTAATAAATACACAGATATTAGTATAATTACAGTTAAACATGAGTCATTGATTTTTTTTATTATTACAATTAATTTTTTTAATAATATATATACTTAACATATAATACTATGAGAACAAAATAATTTGTCATTTGTATTCTTCAGTGTAACTACTATGATAATTTAATGGTAATTTCTCTCTATATATTTTTATATTAAGGTATAAAAATATAATGGCACAATATTAGTATAATTACATAATAATTATTATGGTAATTAACAAATTAATTGCACAAATATTAGTATAATTGTCTAATAATTATTATATATGTTAATTAAGTTAATAATTACACAGATATTAGTAATATTACAACTAAATATGGATCGTTGGATTTATTTTTATAATAATTATTAAAATTAATTCATTTAGATATGGAGGAGTAAAAAGTAAATGTGATATGGTGAAAAGGAATATAGGTATGAAAGTATAATTGCATAGATATTAGTATAATTATTTTTATGGGTTTTCTCTGACTAAATCGCTTGTGGGTACCGGAGGCTTATGAGAATATGATTATTTATTTGAATCTCTATTTGAAAGTCTATGAGTAGATTTTCTTCGAATGATTTCTGTATCGATGAAATGTAGTTTTGGTTTTTTTTTTTTTAAATGAAATGTATCATTGAAAAATATTAATTTTGAAATAGGTGATAAATACAATGAGTTCAAATCATCATTGAATGTATACACGAATTAGAAATGGTCTTCTCACTAAGGAGTTTTTGGCTGGTCTTGAAACTTTCATCCAATTTGTTACTAGTCAACTTAGTTGGATGGACAGGGAAAGAATTAGGTGTCCATGTAACTAGTGCAAGTGTTAAAATACCAAGTTTTTAGATGTGCCTACCGTGAACTATCAGTTAGCAAAATATGGATTTGTATCAGATTACTATGTCTGGCGCTTCCATGGCGAGAGCAATGTGAGGGTAGATGCTGATCGAGATGTTGGTGTGCCATCTCAAATGGCTAGTGAAGAAGCATCTAATTCTTACCACACAATGGTTATAGATGTTGCTGGTCTTGAATTTAATGTGGATGAAATAGAAGAATCGCCAAATCTCGAGGCCCAAAATAATTCAGACTTATTCAATTATCTCTTCCTAAATATCTCAAACAAAGTGTTAGAATCAGTCTCATCTAAATGCTTCACCGAATCTAAAAACACGGTATTGTAAGCATCCTTAGCTGTAAATCTAACAAATGGTGAACCCCCGGACTGGTGTTTTAAAAAACGAATATCATCTGATAAGGGAACTCCACTCATCTTCATGTCTTTTAAGTATGTCAACTAATTCATAGAAACATTTCTATGCGACCTAAGCATATAACTTGTCGAAGACGGACACAACTCATGATTATGCTCCTTTACATGTTTGGTAACAACCCACTTCCCATTTGAATCTACATCAAATTGACACATTGCATGATATCCAATTCAAGTCTCTACCTTTGAATAATACTTATTAGATGTCTCTGATCTTAATTGAACCCAGCCTTAGAACAATGGAACTTTTTCATCTTCAAAAGTCCGACATCCAGAAACGTAATACTATGTTCCCTTCCTAACACTAAACCCCATTCAAAATGCATAATCATTGTACATATCAAATGCTTATTCAACTGAGCCAATAGAAAGCCCCACTAATTCTTGATTAACTGTGATTTATTAAAATGAACCTTTAGTATTTCTATACTAAAACTATCATACTTAGTAAAGAATCTATTGAAGCTAAAGACAAAGTGAACTGATACTACAATGTTCTTCAAATGAAACTAATGTTGATTGGAAATGAAACTAAATATCATGCTTCTAAAAAAATACATATTCAAACTCTATGCACAAACAACTAAAGATAAAACCTGGAATATATGAATCTTCATCAATACCATTTGGAGAAGTACCACCACCTCCAATAGAAGGACTACAGCCATCTGTACCAAAAAAAATCAAAGCAAAAAATAAAATAACATAAAAAACACAACTCATGCAATAATATATATATTGGCGAGTGACACAATGGCGAAATTAAATGAAACTACAGAGTTGACAAAATGAAACTGCAGCTTTGTTAAAGTGAAACTAATTTCAAATATTATCAACTAAAACTCACGTGCGCTTCAAATGACACTAATGAGAATTTGGAACGAGGAGAAGAGAGGAGAGGAAATGAGATTTTCAGGCGTGTGATCACTTTCCTATAAGCTTTAAATCTTCCTCTATCAAAAGCAACAAGGTTTCAAGATTTAATCTTATGGGATACAAGAAGATGAAACATAGTTCTTAGGTTGCTTTAAATAAGAACTTCCTGGAGAGTTGATGAACTATGAAATATAAAAGTATACTACAATGTTATTGCATGTATCTCTTTCAGATGTTTCTCCAACTATTTATAGATGTAAACTCTAACAGTTAGGAGAAGTTACATGAAAGTTTATGGCAGTTTAAAACTCCAACTTCCACAAGATATATCTTAAATAATATATCTGACATGGAAAATATAATTACATCAACCATGTATAACATATACATATTTCATAAGTGATGTACCTTCGTTCATACATTGCATGTGAAAATATTATAAAGAATTATAATATTTATAATATAATCATTACTCCAATGCATGCTAATAAGATCCCATGCAAAAGAATAATATATATACACCACGCATGCATGAATTCAAATTGTGATGCAATGAATTATTCAAGGACTCGGCCAAAATTTAACAATTCAAAGGCCTTGCAATTCATTTCAATGATTCGGCCATTCACGAATTCATTAATTAAGAATTCGGCCATTCACGAATTCATTATCACTTAAGAATTCGGCCTTGGTTATTTTAACGACTAGGCCACAAGAATTCGGCCAACAATTTGGTGATCAAGCATGCACGAAGCAATGAAACCCTCACCAACGAATCATTAGCCCGAATCGTTAAACACTCCGAATCCATTAAACACTAATTGTACAATGAATCATGAATCGATCAATATGATTAAAACAACAATTCGTTAAAACCGTACGAAATATTTATATTTTCCAATTTACTTTCTACCAAACTAAAATAATATTTATAAATCCACAACTCTAAATATTATTTAAGCTTGCATGGTAGTCCATCTGAAATATTAATCTCCATTACTATATAAATGTCCAACATTCCTCCTCCATTTACATAGTAAAAATTAATACTGTACCAAGATAAATCCAAAACTCATGCATAAATGAAAGTGTCTTAAAGATTGAACTTTCACATAGTATAATACGCGATACATCAATTCGGATTGCAGTGATGGACGAACCTTTAATCACGCAGTCTCTTTGAAGAAATGTAGGTAAAATACACACAAGTTTTACAGTCACATACACTCAAAAACTTGACACTATTAAAGGCCCTGTGTTCGTTTCCTTTCATGAGCATATCCAAGCCAAACCCAAAACTTGTTGAAGCGGCCACACCTCATGCTCACATTGGCTAATCTTTTATATCATGCCCTGCACCAAGCATTTTTTCAAAAGATTAGTTAAGAGTAAAACTCATCCCTACAACAATGCAGACCAAGTTCTGACTTTGGAGATACCTTTTATTTAGTAGCTGCAGCCAATTAATGAAGTACTCATCAACATTGACTTAAGACCTAACATAATAACCTAGGCATGAGTTGTGTTTTCCTTCACCTCTTGACTAGACTCAAGTTTCAAACCTATCCCTTACGATGTCTTTAAAACCATGCCCCTTGCCAAGGCTTTAGTAAACGGATCCGCTAAATTGAACTAGTGCCGTACAAAGTCTAGTGCTACAACACCATTACTTAGGAGCTCCCGCACATAGCTATGTCGCATGCCTATGTGTCTTGACTTGCCATTATAAACGTTGTTATATGCTTTGGCCAGTGTAGTAGTGCTGTCACAATGTACCAAAACTGGTGACATCGGTTTTGGCCAAACCAGAATTTCCATACCTAAATTCCTTAGCTACTCAGCTTCTTTGCATGCTGAAGCTAATGCAATAAATACAAATGCCATAGTTGAATCTGAAATACAACTTTACTTTTTAGAAGCCCAGGAAATTGCACAGCCTCCAAGCCAAAAAAACCTATCCACTAGTTAAGGAATAATCTTCCTGATTTGATATCCAACTGCCATCAGAATATCCTTCCAGGATGCAAATATCCTTTGAATATACCAAACCATAATTAATGGTTTTATTCAAATATTTCAATAATCTTTTTAATGCCATCTAATGCACTGTACTAGGATTACTAGTGTACCTACTCATTTTCCCTGCAAACACAATATCGGGCCGAGTACTTGTCATTACATACATAAGGCATCCTATCACTTTATAATAATCCAACTGAGAAATTGGATCACCTTGATTTGGAATTAATTTCAATGAAGGATCTATAGGAGTAGAAATTGGAGAACCAGTTAAGTGATTAAATCTTTTTAACACTTTCTCAATATAATGAGATTGTATTAATCTAACACCATCCTGTACTTTAGTTTCCTAAACTTTTTCCAGACTAGTTCCAAAAATCAACATGTCATCTACATACAAGCAAATAATAACCCCTTGTCCTTGGTTATTAAATTTAGTGTAGATGCATTTATCAGACTGATTTATTATGTACCCATTAGCTAACACCACTTGATCAAACCGATCATGCCATTGCTTAGGGGCCTGTTTTAAGTCATAAAGTGACTTAATTAATTTGCAAACTTTATGCTCTTGTCCTGCAACCACGAAACCTTCTAGTTGCTTCATGTAAACCTCCTCCTCTAATTCACCATTTAAGAATGCAGTCTAAACATGCATTTGATGAATTACTAGATTGTGTATAGCCGAAATGGAAATTAACAATCTAATAGTAGCAATCCTTGCTACTGGGGCATAAGTGTCAAAGAAGTCAACTCATTTTTGTTTAAAGCCCTGTGCGACAAGCTTGGCTTTAAATTTGTCAATTGAGCCATCAACTTTCATTTTCTTTTTGAAAATTCACTTGCAGCTTATTGGTTTACAACCATTTGGTGGATTAGTCAAAATCCACGTATTATTCCCCATTATGAAATCCATCTCATCATTAATTGCTTCTTTCCAGAAAGCAACATCATGAGAATTTACAGCTTCCTCAAAAGTCTTAGGATCATCTTCTATATTAAAATAATATAGATTTTTAGTCTCTGTAGACTCCCTTGATTCTTCAATTAAATACATTTGGAAATTTGGACCAAATGTTTTTTCTTTTCTTGCTCTTTTACTTTTTCTATGTTCAGGTTCCTTTGACACTGTATGATCATGAATTTGATCATCAACATTGGACCCACTAGAACTAGGAATTAAATCCTTGGTTCTATTTATTGATGAGAATCGATTTTCATAAAAAATAGCATCCCGAGACTCTATTACGGTATGAACCGAAACAAAGTCATTTGGTTCTATAACATAGAACCGGTATGCTTTACTGTGTACAACAAGTAAGCATGTAAACCACATTGAACAGTTAATATGTGGTAATTAAAAGCGGATCTACTAACCTCCAGCCATAGTTTATAATACTTTGGTTGTTGTGACCGATGCAC
Organism: Ipomoea triloba; assembly: GCF_003576645.1. Taxonomy (NCBI): domain Eukaryota; kingdom Viridiplantae; phylum Streptophyta; class Magnoliopsida; order Solanales; family Convolvulaceae; genus Ipomoea; species Ipomoea triloba. Next base: position 12,693,118 of record NC_044921.1, read on the forward strand.
GTTGAGAAGAGGCTCCCAAGGCTGCTTGTGGAGTCACCATAAAACCAGAATTATTTCTCTCACTTGGCTTAGTAATTTAGATGGTGTATTGCGTGAACTGAGCAGTGAGAGGACTAGGGGGTCTATCTATAGTCCTACATCTCATCAATGTAGGTAACCGACTACCTAATGCTGACCAAAGACTAGTACTTAGTCAGCTTAAATAGTTTTCACCACATAAAATACTGAATTTATTATTATTGATAATAATCCTAATAATAATAATAAAAGGAAAACATTACATTCTCCCACTTGGTCCAAACATGAAACTCCAAGAACAAGATTACACCAACCATAATGACACGTCCTCCTTAGCGCGGGTAGTATCCATTATGATCAAATGCAAATTGCCTTAGAGTACTTAGGTAATCAACTTAATGAAACAAACCATATGTTCATTTCAAGTCCACTGAAGTATTTTCTTAATTAGATAAAACTGAAATAAAGTATACACACTAAAAGAAAATATCTGAAGTTTCTGAAGTGCAAAAGAATTTCATTAAATTGAACTGAATGTATATACAAAATTTATAAAGTGGGCGAAAGTCCCATCTTTATAACAAGATCCTTGAATTTAAATGGAGGCATGCCTTTAGTCAGAGGATCTGCTAACATCAACTCTGTGCTAATGTGTTCAATGACAACTTCTTTGCGTTTAACACGCTCTCTAAGAGCTAAAAACTTAATGTCGATATGCTTGCTTCGACTCCCACTTTTATCATTTTTAGCCAGGAAAACAGCAGCAGAGTTGTCACAATAGACTTTTAATGGCTTAGATATAGAGTCGACAATTCTAAGCCCGGAGATGAAATTCTTGAGCCATACACCTGCCGAAGTGGCCTCAAAACAGGAAACGAACTCGGCTTCCATGGTAGAAGTAGTTACTAAGGATTGTTTAACACTCTTCCATGAGATAGCCCCACCGGCCATGATAAAAACATACCCAGAAGTTGATCTCCGAGTATCAACACAGCCAGCGAAGTCCGCATCGGAATAACCAACAACATCCAGGATGTCCGTCTGCTTAAAACCCAACTTGAAGTCTTTGGTACCTTTTAGTTACCTCAAAACTCTCTTCACAGCTCCCCAGTGGTCCATGCCCGGATTTTGTAGATAACGCCCTAACATGCCAACAGCAAAGGCAATGTCGGGCCTTGTACAAACTTGAATATACCCGAGGCATCCAACCGCTTCAGCATATGGAATATCCTTCATACGCTCCTTCTCCAAATCATTTTTAGGACATTGACCCAGACTAAGCTTATCCCCTTTTGCTATGGGAGCAATATTCGGTGAACAATTCTGCATCCGAAATCTCTCCAAAACCTTGTTAATATAGGTTTCCTGCGACAGACCCAGTATGCCCCGGGACCTATCCCTATGAATCTTTATGCCAATGACAAAATATGCATCACCCATATCTTTCATATCAAAGTTTTTGAAAAGGAATTGTTTCACGTCGCGAAGCATCCCCACATCATTAGCAGCAAGCAAGATGTCATCCACATATAACACAAGGAAACATATTTTACTCCCACTGACCTTTTGGTATATACATTGATCTAAAATACTTTCAACAAAGCCAAATGAAGAAATGACTCCGTCAAATTTAATATACCATTGGCGAGAAGCTTGTTTCAAGCCATATATGGACTTTCTAAGCCTACACACCAAATTTTCACCACCCGTAGAAGAGAAACCTTCAGGTTGTTTCATATAAACTTCCTCTTCTAGATCACCATTCATAAAGACAGTTTTCACATCCATTTGTTGCAACTCAAAATTAAAGTGTGCTACTAAAGCCAGAATGACTCGAAGAGAATCCTTTTTTGATACAGGAGAAAAGGTCTCCTTGTAATCGATTCCTTCTTTCTGAGTAAACCCCTTAGCAACGAGTCTGGCCTTGTATCTTTCAATGTTACCTAATGAGTCTCTTTTGGTTTTGAAAACCCATTTACAACCAATAGGCTTGGCCCCATTAGGTAACTTAACAAGGTCCCAAACTCCATTACTCTTTATGGAATTCATTTCATCTTTCATGCCTTCTAACCACAAATCAGATTGTGCACAATTCGTGGCTTGTGAAAACATGTTAGGATCGTTTTCGGCACCAATGTCATATTCTTGTAGATACGATACATAATAACTAGGTACTGCTGAACGCCTCACCCGAGTAGACCGTCTTAATGTTGGAACACCAGCACCTTGAGTAGGTTGTGGCGCAGCTACCTCTTCAGGAACTGCAAGCAGTTCTTGAATTGGTTTAGTTTGCATTGGTTTAGGAACTTGCTGAAAATCCTGAATTGGATCAACCATTGGTTCGAAATCTGGTTCAGGAGGTTGCTGTAAGTCCTGAACTGTTTCTTCCAAAGGTTGAATTTCAACAGCTTGTGGAATTTCCACGGTAGGTTGTATAACCGCAGGCGGGACTGAAGGCGCGTTGCGTATAAGTACAACTCCGTTAGACGACGTAGAAGGGCGAGAGTCAATATGATCAAAGAAAGGAACTAGGTCCTTAAATCGATCTCTCCCACTGATCAAGTCACCTTCAAGAAATTTTGCATTTCTTGATTCCACTATCCTAGTAGTATGGGTTGGACAATTTTTTTTTATGTATGCCGAATATAGCAGGGAGAAAAAAAATTGATATGTTCATCCCCTTATGAATTGGCAACAAGGAAATAAAGGTATATATGTTGCCAAAGCAGCAAAAGAAAAAAAAAATTTATATATGTTGTGTTCTGCCGAATGAATTGCCAAAGCAAAAAAACAAAAAACAACAATTGATATATGTGTTCTTTTGTAATATTTGCCAAATAAAAAACAAAAAACAACAATATATATATATATATATATATATATATATATATATATATATATATATATATATATATATATATTGTTTTCGTCCGCATGAATCGGTCAGGGCAGCAAGAACAAACATAAATAAATTCCTTAATGCGTAAATTAAACAAAAAATTTCAGCAGCCCAGAGGAAAATGATTGCAGACAATAAATTACATATGCATTCTCAATTATACAACAATGTATGGTCATATGTAAAATAAAATAAATTTATGCAATCAATAAAAAAAACTAGGCAGAGATTTAACTAGACACTGATACCAAATGCAAGCATGTAAACCACATTGAACAGTTAATATGTGGTAATTAAAAGCGGATCTACTAACCTCCAGCCATAGTTTATAATACTTTGGTTGTTGTGACCGATGCGAAGAGGCTCCCAGGGCTGCTTGTGGAGTCACCGTAAAACCAGAATTGTTTCTCTCACTTGAATTAGTAATTTAGATGGTGTATTGCGTGAACTGAGCAGTGAGAGGACTAGGGGGTCTATCTATAGTCCTACATCCCATCAATGTAGGTAACCGACTACCTAATGCTGACCAAAGACTAGTACTTAGTCAGCCTAAATAGTCTAATGCTGACCAAAGACTAGTACTTAGTCAGCCTAAATAGTTTGCACCTGACCAAAGACTAGTACTTAGTCAGCCTAAATAGTTTGCACCACATAAAATACTAGTACTTAGTCAGCCTAAATAGTTTGCACCACATAAAATACTCAATTTATTATTATTGATAATAATCCTAATAATAATAACAAAAGGAAAACGTTACACAACATATCCTATAAAAATAGAATCAATGCCTTTTTCTCCTAGAGCCTTTCGTTTAGGATCCGACAACCGTACCACGGCCCTACACCCCTAGACTTTTAAATAATTCAAGTTGTGTTTTCTGTGCCAAAGTTCATAGGGAGTTACCCTATTTCTTTTGTTAGGAACTCTATTGAGAACATAAAATGCAGTCAACATGACTTCTCCCCAAAAACTTTCACCCAGAACGGAAACTGATAACATGCAGTTTACCATTTCCTTGAGTACTCTATTTTTCCTTTCTGCTACACCATTTTGCTATGGTGTATAGGGTGCTGTGGTCTCATGAATAATACCCACAGATTGGAAAAATAGTGGGTCATAATACTCACCACTTCTGTCAATACGTAATATTTTAACTAATCGACTAGTTTGCAATTCCACCTCCAATTTAAATAATATAAATTGTTATAAGGCTTCATCCTTAGAATGCAGGAGGTACACATAGTAGTATCTTGAGTAGTCATCAATGAAAGTGATATCATATTTTTTATTTCCTAGTGATGGGGTGCTATAAAAATCACACAAGTCACTGTGCACCAATTCAAGTAAAATTAAATTCATTTTTATACTACGAAAGGGATTCCTAGTTATTTTATTTAACATGCATGCACTGCATGGTTTCTTGTTCAAATCAAATGATGGAATTAATCCATCTTTGGCCATGTCAAATAAACGAAAATAATTTACGTGACATAAACGAAAATGCCATAAAGATGATGAACATATTGTATACACCGAACCATCAACTTTACTAATATTTAATTTGAACATATTAAAATACAAATATACTTTACAAACATACCGACCTTAGATAAAATAAATCTATCTGCTTCAAAAACAAGTTTAAAACCACACTTGTTTAATACAATGCCAGAAACTAAATTTTTCTAACATCTGGGCATGATACACATATGTGAGTGTTAATTTCTTTCCAGAAGTAAGTAACAACTCAACTTGTCCAATCCCTTTCACCTTCACCATGGAATCATTTCCCATGTACAGGCTTGGACCATCTTTCAGACTTTTATAAATCTTATAAAGATTTATATCATTGCCCCAGTGTCAACCCACTACGAGTCATCAGTCTGCATGACACAAATTTCATATATCATAGCAATGAAATTTTTAGTACTATCAGAAACAAGATTAATTATTTTACCTTGTTTCCATTGGCCACTTCCTTGGCCATGATCACCAGAAGTTTTACCTTCCATTTGTGTCATTCTTTTCTTCCAGACCTCACAGTCTCTTTTAAAGTTTGGACCGTTGCACACCCAGCACGTAAAAGATGCCTTCCCTTTTCCTTTTCCATTCTTTTTAAACTTAGAAGATTTGGTGGCCTTACCTGATTTCCCTTTCCCTTTGCGGTTCCCACTTGATTTGCCTTCATCAACAAAGTTGATGGTAGAACCTGAGGCCTCGGTGACCTTTGCACCGCCTTTATTCTTACTTTCCTTCAGTTTGATCCCTTCCTCAACATAAAGGTGGGAACTCAGCTGTTTCATGGTAAGTTCTTCCTTCTTTTGCATCAAGGTACGATGTACCTTTTTCCAGGAAGGTCACAACTTGTCAATGATACTGGCAATGGCAATGGAGTTATCCATATTCAAGCCATGTTGTTTTATCTATCCAAGGATTCTGACAATCTCATAGAATTGTTCCATGACCGAACGATTGTCCACCATTTTGAATTCACTCACCAGGAATTTCTTGCTAGAGGCATCCTCAGATATATATTTTGCCTCAAGCATGTCCCACAGGTCCTTAGAGAATTCCTCATACCGATAAATATCAAAGAGGGTGTCAGACATACCGTTCAGAATATGGTCACGACAGGCGAGATCATCGCTTCCCCATTTGAGCCGGCGACGGGTGGCTTCGAGAGTCTCATTCTCTCATTCTTCCGGCTTTGGGGTGCTTAGAACATATGCCACATTCAAGGCCGCAAGGAGGAACTTCATCTTCTTCTACCATCTACGAAAGCCCACGCCTACAAAGTGTTCTAACTTTGGGGTGTTGGTTGCAATGTCAAAGAACGCAGAATTCATTCTTCCTTAGAAACATAATTTAAAGCTTATAGATTGTTAGAAAATTTGGAATGAGGAGAAGCGATGAGAGGAAATGAGATCTTCAAGCATGTATTCACTTTCCTATAAGCTTTAAATCTTCCTCTATCAAAAGCAACGAGGTTTCAACATTTAATGTTATGTGATACAAGAAGATGAAACAAAGTTCTTAGGTTGCTTTAAATAAGAACTTCCTGGAGAGTTTATGAACTGTGAAATATCAAAGTATACTGCAATGTTATTGCATGTATCTCTCTCAGATGTTTCTCCGAATATTTATAGATGTAAAATCTAACAGTTAGGAGAAGTTACATGGAAGTTTATGACAGTTTAAAACTCCAACTTCCACAAGATATATCTTAAATAATATATCTGTCATGAAAAATATAATTACATCAACCATGTATAACATATACATATTTCATAAGTTATGTACCTTCGTAGGTTCATACATTGCATGCGAAAATATTATAAAGAATTATAATATTTATAATATAATTATTACTCCAATGCATGCTAATAAGATCCCATGGAAAAGAATAATATATATACACCACGCATGCATGAATTCAAATTGTGATGCAATGAATTATTCAAGGACTCGGCCAAAATTTAACAATTCAAAGGCCTTGAAATTCATTTCAATGATTTGGCCATAAGATTTCGGCAGTTCGGCCATTCACGAATTCACTATCAATTAAGAATTCGGCATTCGTTATTTTAACGACCCGACCACAAGAATTCGACCAACGATTTGGTGATCAAGCATGCACGAAGCAATGAAACACTAACCAACGAATCATTAGCCCGAATCGTTAAACCCGCTGAATCCTTTAAACATTAATTATACACAAGTTAGAAATCCTTGTTCGTCTTTGTTTCTACCGGCCCCTCCATTCCGTTTAGTGTCTCTTGGCGGGTTATTTTTGCAAGTATAAGGCCCCGGCGGGCTCGGCCCGGCTTGGAGCTCGGGCCTACTCGATAGCGGTCCTTGACGGTAATAATATTGACGTCGTCGTGTTGGTGACAGAGTCAGCTTTGACCGGCCTTAGCTTTGAGCGCTACCCTCTTCCTCTACCCCGGGCTGTGGTGGAGATCTTATCCAGCTCCGAGGACGACACCGCCGACCCTGAGGGATCCGACGACCCCGCCTCGGCTGCCTCAGCATGGCCGACCCCAAGGCAGTCGATGTCGACACCCCCGACTTGGAGTCATCCGGTGTGGATTTTTCTTTGTGTTGGTGATTTCGTGGTTATGATTTGGTGACTGATGTTGTGTGTTTAGTGGGAGTGGATGTGAAGGTGGTAAAACGAAGAGTCAAGACTCCCCGAGTGTCGTGTCTCTCAAGGATGGCGAATGGGAACCGAATTTATGTTGGCATTTATGAGGTTGAAAGGTAAGAGTTACAAGAATCATAGGGAGAAGGTTTGTTCATGGTTGGTTGGGTAAAGGTTTTAAAGGTAAAAAGGGATAAAAAATACAAAAGGTAAAAGGAAGGGGTGCATGCCAAAGTTAAGCCAAAGGATTGATTATCGTAGGTAGCTTGGAATTGGGTTTCGGGATTGATCTAGGGAGTCACGGTCTTTGTATTGAGTGGCGTCACACTCAAACTCTCAATCCTCATTCGGTTGAGGCATTTCATCGAACACCTAGCCTACCACTCCTCTCGGATCTCATCCTTTCGGATTAAGAGCGGAGATATAGACGAGTTGGGCTCGTGAGAGGCCGCTATCGCCCACACTCTCACTTCCACTCGGTTCACTAACTATCCCGGCCGGAAATAGAAGCAAAGATTGAACAACATCATCCATACATTCATCAATCATACTCCCACAATACCAAGATCATAATATCAAATTATAAGCATCAATCCATAGATCAACAAGGGCACACACACCCAACTACTCTACTCTACCATAATAAACATAAATAGAAGCAATATAAACAATGCAAGAATATAAAAGAGTAAACTTTATATTAATAGAAGAGAAATTATACCTAAAGAAGCTTGAATCTACATAATCTTCATCTTCAAATCCTAAGCTAAATCTATTCTAAGGAGTGTTTTCCTCCCCAAAGGGGAAGAATTTGGAAGGAGAAATCAGATCTAAAACTATTGGGGGCTGCTGGAAACTGATCTAAAAGACCTATAAAGGGCATATATATAGCCCCAAAAATCTCGCCCTAATAATTTCCGCGCTGTGTCGCGTCCACGCGGCTCACACTCGTGTGAGCGTGCGTGGGAGCGAACAAGTAAGCAACCACGCCGCTCACACGCGTGTGAGCGTGCGTGGTGAAGTTTGCTTTTTCTGTCTTCTTCTATGTTGTAGCTCTCGTCGATACGGTTCCATAGCCACCTGCCTCGCCTCATTCGGACATTCCTAGCTCCGGTTACGTCCGTTTTACTGAAGTGTCGCCGGAATGCCCTGCGAAGTGCAAGAATTGTGCAAATTATATAAAAACACACAAGATTAGTCCCTAGACCTATATGCAATGAAATTACCCTATCTTAGCATGTTTCTAGGCCTAATGGACATCTATTAAAGCATATTTTACACCTAAATAACCCCTAAAATATGGCTACATTTGGCACTTATCAAATTTTCCACACTTTAACTTTGTTTGTCCTCAAGCAATTCACAATTAAACACTAATCATTTAAGTGCCAAAGGTAGCTGTGTTACTCAATCAATTAATCGGTCTATCAACTCTAGGGTGTAACAACGGAGTGGGTGAAATTCCGCACATTATCTACACAGAATGGTAACCACATGCCATACACTTTAAGAATATACAAACGAAGCAAAACCCCTATGGTCTCGTTTGGACAATGCAACGCACACACCCTTCATTCAACCAAGCATGCAATCCAAATTAGATTCACCTCAAATTTTACAAAGGCTTTCAAGCCGAGCCCCCTAGTGGGAACGATGTGCACACCTCAACCAATACTTTTCAACTAAACGCCAAAGCCCAACGCGTAAAATAAGTGAGGGTAGGGACATGGACCGCTCATCGCCATGGTTTGGGCGATCACTCTATTTTCTCACTTCCTAGGATACCGTCATCGGGCGACCCGACTTCACATGGAGCTCCATGCTTTTTCGAAGACAGTGCAATGGGTGCCCGAATCCTAGCGAAGCGGCTCACCTCCGCTCTATTTTCTCATCTCCTAGGAGCATTTTATGTGAACAACCGACTCCAAGTATAGCTTTTGCTTTTTATAAAGACTATTGTTGAACACAACCTAGCGAGATGGCTTTCCTCAATTTTTATCTCTAGGATTGGCCTTTTGCCTTTTCTACTGTTTCTCCATACAACCCCTCATGCCTTTTTCTTGGGATTAAGGGATTTTTCACTCTAAGCTCACTATTAGGCTCACCTTTTGCCCCATGCCCTACCAAGATTAGTTCAATTTCGGGCTTCGCTTTCACTTATCTTTCTAAAATTAAGGGGTGCACACTCCCACTTCGAGAGATCATTGACTAAGGTCTAAGGAAAATAAGAGGTGAATATCATGCTAGCATTCAATAATTTAAAGCTCATTTGGTCAAAGAAGGGGTACTTCCCATGGATATTCAAAGAGAAAAAAAAATTTATTTTTGGCATATGATTAACATTCTCCATAGATAATGTGAACAATGACACACTCTCCAAAGATAAAACACACCCATAAGACAAGACCAATATATCAATCAAGCAAACAAGACATTATAAGCACAACGTGCGTCCTTTCCACACTTTAAAACAAACATCGTCCTCGATGTTGCCATGAAGATCAAGTGGAACAAAGGAGCATGGTCATTCAAAATCAATCAAACCCTTTCCACACTTTAGAAGTGTTTTCTTGGGTGTGGGGTATCAACAATATAGCATTTTGTGGGTGCAAAATATCATGTGCTTATCAAGTATGCAAGGAACACGTATAACAATTCAATTTCCACACTTTAGAATTGAAAAACGAGGCATAAAAAGTAGAAGGGATAAGAGGTTTACAACCAAGTAAGCATCCATTCATTTCCACACTTTAAGCTTCTAGCATCTCTTTTGCCTTCGTTCTCCAAGCTACATGAAACAATGTTAGCACAAGAAGACAACCAATTGACGTGCAATGGCCTGGCGGAAGTTATTTTATTTATAATGAAAGCATAAATCCTAAAACAAGGTAAGTACCTAAAACAAAAGCAATAAGAAAGATATGTAAATCAAGATAGGGGATGATTTTTGGCACGGCCAGACCAGGGAGACTTAGGAAAATTGGATGAAAAGAAAATAATGCACGAGAATCTGTCCAGGACCTGTCCACGCGACTCACACGCGTGGTGGTCCTCGTGGAGCGGCTCTGGAAAGATTCCACGCCTGTCACCACGCGTGTGAGCAGGCGTGGTCAGCAATGCTGATCACCTTTTTCGTCTCCCGGCTTTTGCCTTCCATGTTTGATCCGGTTTAGCTCATTTGTCACGGCTTAGCACCAAAATCACCTGCAATGTTAGCTCAAGCAAGGCTATCCTAAAAAAGAAAAATTGCTAATAACGAAGGAAAAGAAAAAGTAAACAAGAAATAAAGTTCTAATCTAAGGATAACATTGGGATTGCCTCCCAAGTGCGCCATGGTTTAACGTCTCTTGGCCAGACGTGGTGTGCTCTATCCTTCGAAGCACACTGATTTTGGGACCTTACCAAGCGTCCCGTGTACCTTTGCTTCAAGGAATGTCCCAAGATGGGAAACATCCTTGAATACCCACATAAATAAAGGAAGAACAACATGCAAGGTTGGAAGAATTTTAGCACCAAACACCCTCCTTAACTCTTCTAGGATGGTGTTTACTTCCTTTTTCTCATCCTCTCTTCTCCCCCTAAAGATTTTTTCATTTGTTTCATACCATATCTCCTCACTCCCATTTTCATTTTCTAATGTGGTCAAGTCTCTCCACTCAACTTTCTCTATAAGATCAAGCGTTAAAATCCTATCATTTTCTCTCATTCCTTCCTCACCTTCCCTTCTCTCATCTTCCCAAAAATTACTCTCACTCTCACAAGAGTAGAACGAAGCATCATCCCCCTCACTCATCAATTCATTTTCACCCAAGACAAAGGATTCATCTTCCAAAAAGTTAAAGCAATCATACTCATATTTAAGCAAAAAAAAATCCTTATAGTCATAAGTCAATATATCAAAATTTTTCATGGAACCATCCTCCCGAAATTTAAAGCAATCATACTCACATGTAGTGGAAATATTAATGCAAAGGGAGTCATCCAAACAAGTGTCAAGGGTGATTTCAACAAGAGCACAAGGATTTTCAAAAATATTAGCGCAAGAAAGATTAGGAATTTTACCATATGTTGGCTCTTCATCTTCCCACATCGTCTCAATGTCTTCATCCTCACTCTCCATCTCTACCTCTTTTGGATTTTCCAATTCGAAAATTGGAACTTCTTCAAGCACCAGGGCATAACAATCCTCTATTTCTCCAAAACTCTCATCTTCTTTAGCATTTTGCTCGTTTTCAACCTCTTGTACAATCCTTGGATGGGCTTCCAAAGTGGGGATGCCGTCTACGATGGTGGAGTTAGCTCGGGACTCATTCATCTTCATGAGCTCCTCCATCATGGATAACATCTTCATTTCGACCTCTTCTAATGGAAGTCCTTCTTCCCGGAGGGTAGCGAGATAGTCTTTTAATTCACTCTTGATTTTGGCTTTTAATTTAGCCGTATCCTCCTTGGCCATCCTAGTGAATACTTCTATTTTTTCTTTAAGAATTTCAATTTCGTCCGTGGCCGGTGGGATATAATCACAAGGATTTGTATGGGTAAAATTTGGGAAAGAGGGTGGTGTTTCGAAGAAATGGGTAGTGTTGTTTTCTTTGTGAATTTGTGATGGAGGTGGGTAGTGGGTGTTTAGGTGGGAAGTAGGGAATGAATTTGACTCGGGAGTATAGCTTGGGTCGATTGTTCTCATCATTTGTGCAAGCTTACTCTCTATGCTTTGAGATATTTCTTTGGAGCTTAATGAGTCAATTTCTTGAAAATTAGGCGATTGTGAAGGGTAATTTTCTTGGAAAGGTGGAGGTGGTGTTTCATATGGGTGTGGGTGATGATTGTGTGTATGAAATGGATAAGGATATGGAGGTGGTAAGTAGTGATGTGGAAATGGGTAAGGGTATGGAGGTGGGTAATGGTATGTTGGTGGAGGGTAAGCATAGATGGGATGGGGGTAATAGTGATATGGTTGGGGTTGAGGATTCCTATAGGATTGTCCTCCATGATGTGGGTAATCATGGGGATTCATTTTAGCACTTATTGGCAAGCTTACAAGTGATTTGATAGAGAAAAATTCCTGCACAAAACTTAGCCAACAACAAATATTTGCAACTAAAAGTAGTTGCAAGTGAGCACAAGATATACAATAACAAATAAGGTCACTTCTCAAACAAGTAACAAAAATAAGAAAACAATATAAACAAAAAGAAAGAAATTCAAGAACTCTTACAAATCTACTTCAAAAATGTCAACACAACTCAAGGACCGTTTGCCATCCCCGGCAACGGCGCCATTTTGATGTTGTGTGTTTAGTTGGAGTGGATGTGAAGGTGGTAAAACGAAGAGTCAAGAATCCCCGAGTGTCGTGTCTCTCAAGGATGGCGAATGGGAACCGAATTTATGTTGGCATTTATGAGGTTGAAAGGTAAGAGTTACAAGAATCATAGGGAGAAGGTTTGTTCATGGTTGGTTGGGTAAAGGTTTTAAAGGTAAAAAGGGATAAAAAATACAAAAGGTAAAAGGAAGGGGTGCATGCCAAAGATAAGCCAAAGGATTGATTATCGTAGGTAGCTTGGAATTGGGTTTCAGGATTGATCTAGGGAGTCACGGTCTTTGTATTGAGTGGCGTCACACTCAAACTCTCAATCCTCATTCGGTTGAGGCATTTCATCGAACACCTAGCCTACCACTCCTCTCGGATCTCATCCTTTCGGATTAAGAGCGGAGATATAGACGAGTTGGGCTCGTGAGAGGCCGCTATCGCCCACACTCTCACTTCCACTCGGTTCACTAACTATCCCGGCCGGAAATAGAAGCAAAGATTGAACAACATCATCCATACATTCATCAATCATACTCCCACAATACCAAGATCATAATATCAAATTATAAGCATCAATCCATAGATCAACAAGGGCACACACACCCAACTACTCTACTCTACCATAATAAACATAAATAGAAGCAATATAAACAATGCAAGAATATAAAAGAGTAAACTTTATATTAATAGAATAGAAATTATACCTAAAGAAGCTTGAATCTACATAATCTTCATCTTCAAATCCTAAGCTAAATCTATTCTAAGGAGTGTTTTCCTCCCCAAAGGGGAAGAATTTGGAAGGAGAAATCAGATCTAAAACTATTGGGGGCTGCTGGAAACTGATCTAAAAGACCTATAAAGGGCATATATATAGCCCCAAAAATCTCGCCCTAATAATTTCCGCGTTGTGTCGCGTCCACGCGGCTCACACGCGTGTGAGCGTGCGTGGGAGCGAACCAGTAAGCAACCACACCGCTCACACGCGTGTGAGCGTGCGTGGTGAAGTTTGCTTTTTCTGTCTTCTTCTATGTTGTAGCTCTCGTCGGTACGGTTCCATAGCCACCTGCCTCGCCTCATTCGGACATTCCTAGCTCCGGTTACGTCCGTTTTACTGAAGTGTCGCCGAAATGCCCTGCGAAGTGCAAGAATTGTGCAAATTATATAAAAACACACAAGATTAGTCCCTAGACCTATATGCAATGAAATTACCCTATCTTAGCATGTTTCTAGGCCTAATGGATATCTATTAAAGCATATTTTACACCTAAATAACCCTTAAAATATGGCTACTTTTGGCACTTATCAGTGACACTCATACTTGTCTTGATTGGCTTGTAGATATGGCTAGTCGTCCCTTGTCCTGCAAGGAGCTTGTGAACTGCGTGAAGTCGCGCCCGGCTCACAAGCGACAAAAGACGGGTGAGAGCAGTCGCGTGCCCCCGCCGCCACCCTCAGGCCCGCAGACACGCCAGTCGCGGAGCCGTGAGTCCATCTGTCCGACCTCGGCCTCGGCGTCCGTCGATCCTCCAGAGTTGGCGGCCAACCCCCCACCTCGCAGACCCTCCTCTTACGCGTCGAGTGTGAGGGCGGGGTAGCCCGCTGAAATTCCTCCGACAGTGTCCATCCTCGAGGGTGATATGCCCTTGGAGACCGTTGCTCGTCGTCTCATCTCCCTACGTGATTCAAAGATCCTTGAGGAGGGTTTCGGCCTTCGTCCCGCCTTTGAGGTAAGGAAAAAAAATGACACCTTTTCTCCTTGTGATTATATTTTATTAACTGTTTGTCATGCGTGCTCCACCTTTCTTTGTAGTTACTCTTTCGCCAGACTCTCTTGGAGAGTAATCTGAGGGCCGCCCAAATCTTCTTGGAGGAGGAGCGGCGGAAGACTGTCGGTTTGAGCGAGGTGCTTGCGCTGCGGGATCGGGAGCACTAGGCGCGGGAGAAAGCTTAGGCTGTTGAGGTCAAGAAGTATGCTGCGGAGGCCAAGAAGTATGCCGGCGAGCTCAAGTCGTGCCAAGAGGCCCTCATCCTCGAGATCCCGCGCTACAGGGAATCTGAGGCTTACCGGAGGGATGTCGAGAGCCACATCACCGCGCATATGGAGGATATTGTCACCGGATAGCTTGCTACCGAGGCCGGTCAGGAGTGTTTGGCCTCTGAGGGGGTGTTGATGTTTGATGTGGGCTAGTATACCATGCATCGGGATTTATAAACTGCCCTTCACCGCCGAGACGCGTCCTTTGACCCTGAGGCTTGGGGTCTACCACCAGCTCTTGACAACCCTGATCCAGCTGCTACGGCCGAGTCTGCCCATCCAGCGAATACTGCCACCGAGCTCCGGTCATCATCTGCACCTCAGTCTGCCACCGCTTCTCCTACACAGTTCGCTGACGACCTTCCGAACCTCTCCCTTGGGCTCGGGACTGCTACTGCGGCCACTCCTTTGGATCAGATTCACATCCCGAAAGTTATGGATGACCTCGCCCCCGCTACTAAGGCCAGGACGACTACCGACCCGCCTCGCGACTAGTGGGCTTTGCTTTTTATTTCGCTTTGATGATGTATGAGGGACCTTTTTGCATGTTGGCCATTTCCATTATTATTTTGCTAATGTATGACGAACATCTTCCTCGTATTTATGACATTTTGCTATCTTCATTTTCGCCATTTCCCGTGTGTTCGTGTGCCGCCTCGGGGTCGGCTACCTCCTCGAGGTCGTCCAAGTCCCCGAGGTTTGGCCACTCTTATTATTATGTTGCTGATGTATGATGAACACCTCCCCCTCGTCTATGATATTTTGCTATCTTCATTCATGCTTCATATGTGGTTCCTCGTGTGTTCATATGCCGCCTCCTTGAGGTCGTCCAAGTCCCCGAGGTTTATCCACGCCTTGTGTACTATTCTTTTTTTAAGCCTTGAGCCTTTAAGGCACGGGACCTTGTGATTGAAGGTCGCTCATGCGGGGCATGGGGTGGACCTCGAACGCCCACGCGAGAACCTACGGGTGGTTGACCTCGGGGTCGACCGCCGCCTCGGCAATAGAGAAGGACGGACCTTGTATTGCCCCTAGGGTGTTTGGTCTTTTAAGTTAAAGCTCTTATGCTATTGGACTTAAAGACTTGTCCGTTCGGCGATAGGCGAGGTCGAGCCTCGTATCGCCCCTAGGAGTGTAGCCATTTTAAACGAGGCGGGCTAAGGTTATGAGGTCGGCCGTAGAGGACCCTGAGGTCGGCCGTAGAGGACCCGGAGGTCGTCCGAAGAGGTGACCCGGAGGTCTGCCGCGCGATGATCGCGGGGGTCAGCCGAGCGGTAACTCTGTGATTTTTGAAATTTCCTTGCCTTCGAGAGGTCGACCCGAACGAAACAATAGTAACATGAGTGTAAGGAAATTTTGCTATTTTACTATGGAATGCAACTTAAGGGGATGAACCACCTTACAACAGAGTGTTTATTGGTAATACTAAAGTAGGTGTTCTGAGTTCCACACTTTCTCTACGTCTTTACCCTTCGGGGTCTTCAGCTTGTAGCTGCCAGGCGGACCACGACCGAGACGATGTATGGACCCCCCATCTCTTTGCTAACTTGCCGCCCTCTAGAGGTTTGCTGGCCTCACGTAGTCTTAACACGTAGTCGCCGACCTGGAAGTAGCGAGGTCAGGCTCTTTTGTCGTGATATGCCTTGGTTTGCCTTTGGTAATTCTCGGCGCGGACCATGGCGGCTTCTCGCTTCTCGTCGATCAGGTGGAGGTCGACCTGATGGTGTTCGTCGTTACTCTCGAGGTCGTACTCTTCGCCTCGCCGGGTCAGAATGATGACCTTCGCGGGGGATCGAGCCTCGAACTCGTAGCATATTGTGAACGGGGTCTCACCTGTTGCCTTTCAAGGGGTAGTACGGTATACCCATAGAATCGCTTCCAAGTTCTCGACCCATGCCCCTCTGGCGGCCTCGAGGGTCTTCTTTAAGCCATCCAATATCGTGCGATTAGCATTTTCTACCTGGCCGTTCGCCTTGGGATAGGCCACCGCGAGCTGGCTGTGAGTGATGTGCCATTCGAGACAGAACTGTTTGATTTCCCTTCCTTCAAATTGGTGACCATTGTCGGAGATTATTTGCATTGGTACTCCAAAACGGCACAGTATGTTTGAGTAGACAAACTGTTTGCAACGGATGCTGGTGATGTTGGCTAGGGGTTCAACTTCCTCCCACTTCGTGAAGTAGTCTATTGCTACAATGACATACTTCCTTTTTTCCGAGCCCATGGGCAGGGCTCCCACAATGTCAATCCCCCACCTCGAGAAGGAGATTACCGAGCTGATCGGGGTGTAGTTGGTGGTGGGTCGGCCCGGGCCAACCTGGAATTGCTGGTAGGTCGAACAGTTCCGTGCATAGTCCGCACACTCCTTCGCCATCCCGGGCCAGAAGTACCCTTGGAGTATCGCCCTCCGGGCCATAGTGTAAGCCCCTTGGTGGGCTGCGCACGTACCTTCATGAATCTCCTCGATGAGTGCTCGGGCCTCATCCGGATATAAACACCTTAGAATTGTAGGATCTTTTGTATAACACGTCTCCAATGAGCTCGTAGGTCGGAGCTCGCCTCTTAGCTACCTTAGCGTCAGCCTCATCGAGGTGTAGCGCCCCCGTCCTCTTATACTGCACGAGGTGGTCCAACCAACATGGAGGTCGGCTTTGTATGGGTAGGACTGGGTATGCCTCCAAACTTGACTTTTAGAGATCCTCTATCCGGGTGATTTTGGAGATATACTCCGGGGCTCCCTTGCTGAGCTTGGAGAGCATATCCGCCTCGGAGTTCTGCTCCATCGGGACCTGTAGGATCTCATGCTGGGCAATTCGTCCCAATACTCGAAGCACCACGTCGCGATACCGGATCATTTTCTCGTCATTAGCTTCGAACTCTCCAGAGACTTGGCCAACCACCAGCCGGGAGTTGCATCTGATCTTCAGCTTTTCGGCCCTCATGCTCAGTGCGAGTTGGAGGCCACACAACAGCGCCTCGTACTCTGCCTCGTTGTTGGACAACTTGAAGTGGAAATGAAGCGCGTAGTAGGCGCGAAAACCCTCCGGGGTTACCAGGATGACCCCGCCTCCACACGCCCTGCTGCTCGAAGATCCATTAATGAATAAGGTCCACCATTCTTCCTCTTCGCTTCTCGCCTGCTCCGTGGCGTCTCGGGCGGTGCACTCGACTATGAAGTCGGCGAGTGCTTGCCCCTTGATGATTGACCTCGACTTGAAGTGGATGTCGAACTGGCTGAGGCGCATGGACCACTTCACGAGCCGGCTCACCGACCCCGCACCCCGTAGTACCGCCTCCAGGGTTGGTTGGTGAGCACATGCACTAGATGGGCCTGGAAATAGTGATTCAGCTTCTTTACCGTGGCGTCCACCGCGAATATGGCTTTTTTTCTGTCGGTGAGTAACTGAGCTTGGCACCTCGAAGGGCCCCTGGGTTCCCGTGTCGTCCCGGACCAACACGGAGCTAATCGCGGCCTGTGAGATGCCCAAGTATAGATATAAGATCTCCCCCTTTTCAGGCTTGGCCAAGGGGGGTAAAGACATCAAATAGGCCTTGAGGTCGTCAAAAACTTTTTGACATTCAACCGACCACTCAAAACCGTTGTTCTTCTTGAGGACCTCGAAGAAGGGTAGGGACCTCACGACCGACCTCGAGAGGAAGCGGCCGAGGGCGGCTAGCTGACCATTGAGGTGTTGGACCTCGCGGAGGGACCTCGGAGGTTCCATCTCCAAAATGGGCTTAACCTTATCAGGGTTGGGTTCTATGCCTTTCTTGGAGACCATATAACCCAGAAACTTCCCCCCGTGTACCCAGAAGGTACACTTCTTGGGGTTCAAACGTAAATCGAACTTGCGCATTATTGAAAATACCTCCGTTAGGTCGTCCGTGTGGAGGTCGGCCTCGGCACTCTTCACAATCATGTCGTCTACGTAGGCTTGGAGGTTCCGGCCGAGGACTTTCTTGAAGACCTTGGCGACCATCCTTGTGTAGGTTGCCCCGGAGTTCTTGAGTCTGAATGCCATCACTCGGTAGCAAAAAACCCCCTCTAGGTGGTGAAAGTGGTCTTCTCCTTGTTGGCTTCGTGCATAAATATTTGATGATAGCCCCGGAATGCGTCCAGGAAGCTCATGAGCACGCATCCCGCTGTCTCGTCCACTAATTGGTCAATGTTAGGTAGCGGGAATGGATCCATGGGGCACGCCTTGTTGAGGTCCGTGTAGTTCACGCACATCCTCCAGGTCGGCGGCTTAGGTGCGAGGACCACATGGGCGAGCCACTTGGGGTATAACACCTCCCGAATGTGTCCTATCTCATTAAGGGTATCGATCTCCTTCTTCACAAAATCGCGTCTCTCCGCCGAGAGGTACCTCTTCTTTTGTTATACCGGCTTGACGGTGGGGTCTACCGCCAATTTGTGGGTGATCACTTCGCGGTCGAGGCCCGGCATGTCCTCGGGGCCCATGCGAACACGTCCTTGAAGTGCCGGATGACCTCGACGATCCGACCCCGGAGGTCGGCCAGCAACCCTGTCCCGACCTTGACGACCCTCTCGAGCCGATCGAGGTCCAGCATGACCTCCTCGATCTCGACAATGGGCTCGGTGCGGGGCCGACCCTCCTCGCCTTGTAAAGCATTCTCGCCGATAGTGGGGACTTGAGGTATCTTTTGCCGATTTGGCGACATGCTTTCAAATAGCAGCTTCAGCTACCCTTCTGATCTCCTCTTGCCACGCCGACCCCGGTGAGGGTAGGGAACTTCAAACATAGGTGTTCCATGGATATGATGCTCTGGAGGTCTTCCAAGGCGAGTCGGCCAAGAATGATGTTGTGTGCGCATTCGATCTTGACGACCACGAACTCGACCTCCCACCTCTTGACGTGCAGCTGGGTGCCTATATCCACCTCGAGGTTGATGGAACCCTCTGTCTCGATGGAGTCTCCCGTGAACCCAGACAGCGGGGTTCTGACTTGTGTTAACTTCTTCCTTGATAGGCCGAGCTTGGTGAACGTGTCATAATACATAACGTTCACTAAGCTCCCCGTGTCCACCAACACCCAGTGCACAATGACGTTGTTGATGTCCAAGGTGATCACCAAGGCATCACGATGCGGTAAAGGGCAGTCTGGGAGGTCGTCGTCCATGGAGGTAATAGGCTCCCTCCTCGGCTTCTTTTCATGCAGTTGGCGGACGACCTCCCACGCATAGAGGTTCCGATCCCATTTCTTCCTTTCTGATTGCGTGTCTCCCCCTTCGGGGCCTCCGAAGATGACACGGATGATGGGGCTCGTCTGACTCCCTCTCTTCCTCCTCAGTGAGCTGGCCGAGCTCTCTCTTGCGCGACCCGGAGGCGGGTGGCTCGGAGCAACGTTGCCTGGGCCTTGAGGTAGCCCCTTTGAATGAGCTCCTTGATTTGCCTCTTGAGAACCATGCATTCGTCGGTGTCGTGCCTGTGGAAACGGCAATATTTGTTTGGGTCTGCGTTGGGTGACACCTTCAAACATTCAGCCGGGTATGATATGATGCCCATGACCTCGGCGTGCTCCAGAATAGCACTCACTGGATGTGTTAAGGGGGTGAGACAGCGCAACAGGGCCAGCCGCGGTCCCCCTTGGCATGGGGGCCTCAGAACACGGTATTCCTCCTAGGGCGCCTTGTCTTGCCGACCCCGCTCCTCCTCCTTCTTCTTCCTTTCGGCCTCCTCCACCTCGGCGAACCTCGTCGCCTAGTCCTACAACACCGCATACATCTTCAGAGGACTCTAGACGAAGCCGCGGTGGAAAGGTCCTGATCTGACATTGCTGGTGAAGATCGGTATGGCTGCGTTTTCATTGAAATTCTCAACCGACCTCACCTCCTTCTTCCATCTGGTGAGGTAGACAGTCAATGTCTCCGTGCTCCATTGTTCCAACTTACACATATTGGCGAACTGTTTCTTCTTTGGGATGTTTCTTGCAAAGCATGACATGAATTTCCCCGAGAGGTCTGCAAAGGTCGAGATGGATCTCTCGGGCAAAGAGGTGAACCAGTCCTGTGCTTGGCCATCGAGGGTCGCGAAGAAACCTCGACAGATGACGGCATCACTTGCCCCCACCATCATGATTGCGGCTCGATACCTGTGGATGTGAGCTCGGGGGTCGGCCGACCCCGTGTAAGGCTTTATGGTTGGGAAGCGGAAGTCCCTCGGCAGCGGCTCAACCATGATATCATCCGTAGAGGGGGAGGTCAACACCTCCTGAGGTTCAGGAGACCCTTCTCTCGCTTGAGCTCATCCATCCGCCTAAGTAACTGTTCCATCTCGATGTTGTGAGAGCTCGAGGGTCAGCCACGAGTCTCCCCGGATTGCTCTATGCGCGAGGCTTGCTCCCGCCAAGGTTGAGCACGGGGCTCAGGGCTCGGGGCCCTTCGTGAGGCTAACCCCTCGGCGGGTGCCTTGTTGGGGGGTCCAAAGTCGAGGAGTTCACGGACTGGGACCCACGTGCTCAATCGTCTGAAAGTGGACTTGGTAGCCCGGGTCGGCCGGGCTCTTCCTGTCTCACGCTGTGTGGGCCGATCTCGGGTGGCCTCGTCCCCTCCCTTCCTTACTGAGGGCCGAGGAGAATTGACCTCCCCGTTTACGCGGGGCTCGGGGGTGCGAGGTCTGCGAATGCTCAAACCCTCCCCCGCCGTGACGGACCGGGTGGGAGAGCCACAAGGCTCCCTTGAAGTCCATCCAAGATCTGCGTCAACACGGTATTGGCTTGCCGAAGCGCGGCCATCCCCTCCTAGAAGCCCGGAGCTGGAGCTGGAGGGGGCGGGGTCAGCCCGGCTTGACGGTTATTGTTGATCACGTCTCGAAAGTCGCTGGCTGACCTCACGGGCAGGGTTTGACGACTCACCGTCGCGTTAGGTTCACCGGCACGGGAGGGAGCACGATTACCACGTGAATTGTGGGAGTTGTCGGAGTTAGATCCAGATCTTGCCATAGCTATTGGAAAAAGGAATAGCACGCTCGGGCTTGTATGTCGAGCTCTCAATGAAAGCACCAATGATGAATTTAATTAACCCGGGTAGCCCGCATCAATAAACCCGATAAGTTTATAGGGGGTATGACAAGTAATGGATCAAAGTGTACCTCGGAGGTAGTTTATATATTGAATAAAGGATAAAGCTATTACAAGATTGTGTAATAATAGGACAAGAATGTCGTTTGGACAAAGTAGTTGAAGATGTTTCAATAGGACAATGTTGCATGTTTTTATACTAATTCTAGGCCCAACCGCTCGGAGAGAACCACTCTAACGGCCTTGGACCGCGTCTTGCGCCGGGAGGACCGCGTCAAGCTGTGACCCGAGGCCGTGGCCGAGCCAGGAGCTCGGCCAAGACAACCCCCGGGGTTGGCTCACGAGGCCGGGGTTGGCCCATGAGGTCGGCCAGTCGACCTCGAGGGGTAGACTTGGGCCTAAGACGGCCCAGCCGGGTGGGCCCGGGTAGGCCCCGTACTCCTGCTCTAGGTCGACCCGTGGTAGACTCGGGTAGTATTTATCCATCAATAACTCCACAACTCCAAATATTATTTAAGCTTGCATTGTATTCCATCTGAAATATTAATCTCCATTACTATATAAATATCCAACACGGTCCACAGTAAAATTTGCGCTACAATTGGCCGTAATCCAAATTATTGTTTGCGGAGTCTCTTGGCAGCACACAGCCTATTACGGTCTAAGGTGCGTAGGTGTATTGGGGACAGTAAATACTCATCCATGTGGAATTCCCCTTGGTTAATTGGGGAACAAAATCCCGTCATATCAACCTAATGCGCCAGTCCTTAGTGTCATCGACGATAGTTTCTTTGATGATTTTGGATGGTACAAAATGGGACGAAAGTATTGTTAGAAATATTCTAATTCGCCATAGTGAGGCCGGTGCTTCGTATTCCTATTAATCCTGGCTATACTGATTCTTTGTTCTAGGATGGTGATATTCAGGCTCTCTATACTGTTAAAAGTTCTTATAAATTTCTAGAAGGGAACCTATCTCCCCAGTCACCTCAAGTTTTTTCACACTGGAATCTTATTTAGAAGTAGAACTTACCGCCTAAGGTGTGTGTTTTCTTATGGAGAGCTGTACGAGGTATCCTTCCGACCAAGCAAAGGACAATCTACGTTCAAAAAGAGTTGGCATATGTAGCTAATGCCCTGGTTATCTGGTGACGGATGAGACCATCCTGCATGCATTATTATTCTGTCCTAGGATTCATACCCAGAATCTGATTGATACATCCAGAGTCACACATCCACTCAACATTTCCCGGGCTGGTAGATTATTTTATATTTGGAGTTAGATTGTTCTAATGGTGTTTGGGCAATTCTCAATTCCCAAGAATCCTACTGACTATTCATATGCGGGTATTGTCAGGACCGAGTGTCAGCCAATTGTTTTCATCATTTTAAACGAATAGTTGTTTTATTAGTAGGGCAGAGAACCAAATCGCTCATACCTTAGCTAGATCATCGAGCTCTCATTCTGATTTTTTTTGTCGTGGGAGTTGAATTGGTTCCCTTTTCTTGTATTCATCATTTGCTTTCTTAATATGGGAAGTTTTTTTTTTTGAATTTTTTTTCTTTCAAAAAAAAAACTTGAACCAAACAACCCCTAAAAGGTCAAAGCCCAAATGGTATAGCTATGTATTACAAAACAGTAAACAGGAAACAGAACATAAGAAAACCCATGACATGAAACACAAAGGAATTAAATTACAAGAAAAAAACAAATGTGAAAAACAATTGGCTGGTTAATCACTTCAACTTTTGTAATAGAAAATATAGGATGTTCTTGGACACTCATTCATCAAGCATAAAAGGATGAAGAAGTAATCTCAGCCAAGATAGTAAGACATCTACACATATAACCACAAGGTCAAAAGTTTGAATCCTTGCTTCCTTGGTTTAAGGTGATCAATTATGGATAACCTAAGCTGGTTTACTTTCTTGTGGTCTTTTACCAGTTAAAGTCACAAGACTAAGCTGGTTTACTTTTTTGTGATCTTCTACCAGCTAGAGTCACAAGATTGGGTTTACCTACCCACGAAAAGATCAAGCGTTTTAGATTATTGAAGAAGGGTAGTGGTATAGCTTGTTGGAGGATATAGTAGCTAAGCAAGAAATAGTCAGGGGTTTTTATGTACATACACATTATTTTTGTTTGATAGCTTTCTTTCCTTATGTCATCATATATATATACCTACTGTACTTCTTCCTTCTTCATATTGTAAGCTTCAGTTTTCCATTCATCAATACAACATACGTTATCCTTCTTTACTATCACTGCTGTGTGTATTGCAACATGGTATGAGAGCTCGCCGGTGAAGGAGCTATGCCGCTTCCGGCACCGGCGAGTCACGCTGAGCTGCGCCGCATTCGTCTCCGGCGATCGATCTGCAGAGGAACCTTGGTCCGCCGGCAGCATTTCAACCCATCGATTTTTCAAGTTCTCTCACACAATCGATCAATCGATCGATCATCATCCGTTCAATCGCTTTACTCCTCCATCGATGTCTCCGCACACACTATCGAACCTCTGGACCACTCCTGGAAACTCGGCAATGATTTGGCTGAACCTAGGGTTCTGTTATGCGCCGATGCTATGATCAATTTCACTTTGAAGAAGGATATCAATCAGTATATGGAGCTCAAGTTTGTGTACGCCAGCTTCATTAATGATGGAGACGACATTTCGCGCAGCGCGATTTTCAAGGATCGTAGTTTGAGCACAGTGCTTATCGGTCCTCTGTTTGTCGTTTTTGATCATACTTCATGGAACAGATCCATGAAGGTTGGAGCAGAGTGCTCGTTGATTCCCTCTTCACAGCCTTTAATCATAATTCTCGAAGCAGATTCGTAGAAAGCATGAGCAGAGTGCTCATTAATCGAAGTTCGCGGAGCAGATTCGCGGAAAGATCGAGCGTAGAGCTCGTTAATCTCCCGTTAGATTCACTTTGCATTCAGAGTTTGATCGTTAATCCCCAGTTTATTGGAGTTTCCCGAGCAGATCCGTGGAGATTTCGAGCAGAGTGCTCGTTAATCCTACGTTTTCGGTCTTCAATCGTAATTCCTGGAGCAGTGAAAGTCTGAGGCTCGTTAATCCTCTGTGCATCGTTGTTTTAGTTAATACAACGGCGTCGGAAAAAGGAGATGGTAGTATAGCCAAGATGTGGAGCAGATCCACAAAGAAGAACTGGAGTACGTTGATAGAGTTTTTTGTTCCGTGGTTTTTCTTGGCCGGAAAGCAGGTTTTTCCGGTGAACTACGAAGATGAGGTGTCACAACGGGAAGCTTCGCATTCTAATGATCTAGCAGCAACGCTTGAGTGCCTCCAGGATTCGTTCGCCGACGTCAACTTCGTAGGTGATGTGTGTCTCAAGGTGCGCAAGGCGGAGGTGGTGCTGCGCGAGGAGTCTCCCAACGAAATCGGTTACGAGGAGTTTAAGACCGACGTCACCGCATTGTTCCTGGCCGTGCATAACGGCAATGTCGCACTAGTGAGAAAACTGCTAAGTATTGGAGCAGATGTGAACCAGAAACTTTTCAGGGGATATTCTACTTCAATAGCTGTGAGGGAGAACCACCTTGAGATTTTAGAGATGTTACTCAAGGCTGGGGCTTCTCAACAGGTCTGTGAGGGAGCTTTGCTAGAAGCCAGTTGTTATGGACATGCAAGGATGGACATATTGGTTTATTATTTGCAAGGTGGTCAAGTGGTTTGCACTGTCTATGAAATGGTTGTTGTTTGGGTGCAGAACCAGCTTAAGCAAAAGGTGGTCAAGGAGAAAGTTTTTTATTCCAAAGGGGTTAATGATCCAGATTATGTTCTTGAGGTGGGTGATGGCCTGTTTGAGGTGTTGTCTACTTCTGCAGCCAAAACCAATGACTTGGCAGAGCAAGAGAGTACAAAATTAAAGGGTAATCTCTCTGAAGTGATCTCGAAAAATGTTGATCAATTGAAGTATCTGCATAGTCAAGTTGCTGAGCAGAGAGTTGAACTAGCAAATAATGCTTCCAAAACTAGTTTCTTGGTGAATCAGCTAGAAGTGGACCTGAGAATGTACTTTGCATACCAGGAACTCTCTTCTGCTTTTGAAAAAAAAACTGTTCAACTGCTTGTTGGTGATGTTCTATGGGAGATGTTCAATGATACTTGTAAGAGGCTGAGAATCATGAAGAGTTCATTGTTGATTGAGCAGGAATCTCATTGTGCTTGTCTCTCTCACTTTCATGCTAAGCTCATGTCCAGCTTACGGGGGGGGGGGGGGGGGGG
>NC_044921.1:12718869-12777284 GCF_003576645.1 Ipomoea triloba
GGGGGGGGGGGGGGGGGGGGGAGGGGGTGTTGGAGGATATAGTAGCTAAGCAAGAAATAACCAAGGGCTTTTATGTACATACACATTATTTTTGTTTGATAGCTTTCTTTCCTTCCGTCATCATATATATATATACCTACTGTACTTCTTCCTTCTTCATATTGTAAGCTTCAGTTTTCCATTCATCAATACAACATACGTTTTCCTTCTTTACTATCACTGCTGTGTGTATTGCAACATAGCTGACTATTGTGTTTGATCAAAACTGTATGAATAATTAATGACTAGAACGTTGGTGCTGCCAGCAGACAATTTTTTGTGATTGCTAACCAAACCAGATGGGTATATAATACAAATAAATCCACCCCAATTATGAAATCCTTAACACTCAAAGAATCGCAATCCATTCTAGTCAAAAGGTATAGTTCATAAAGTCCTTAAAAGTTAAAGACAATCGATCTAAGCTGAATCTCTAAGTCAAAAATCACATGATTTTATTTGAATCTTTGTTCCATTAAAGTCAAGACTCAAAAATTACATGATTTTATTTGAACTTTATCCCACTAAAATCAATAAACGTGGACACGATGCCCAATCTTAGAATGGTGTAAAAAAAAAAAAAAANAAAAAAAAAAAAAAAAAAAAAAAAAAAAAAAGAATCCAGCTCCACAATCACTGGTTCATGAGAACGGCAATATAACGCAATGACAGATTTTGCACATTGGACCACACTGCAGAGCATAAAACGACTGATAAAGTCTTCCAAATAAACTAGATAATCATCAGAAAAAAAAAATGCAAAAATTTTCAATCTTAGCAACATAAACACTTTTGGTTATATTCTAGAAAGCAAATACCAATTTTGTGTATCACGAGTATTAGCAAGATATTAGTTTTGGTCCTCATGTTTAATTCCTACTAATTTTCATCAACGACTATTGTTTTAGTACTAATTTTCATTCACGACTATTATTTTAGTGTCAAAATTCATCACGACGGTCGCCTTCCTTTTAAGACATGCCCAAATCTAAAATTTTTAAGAGTATTTTTGTCATTTTCAACTTAAGATCTCAATTTGAGCATTAATAAGAGATTTAAACTCTAAGATTAATCTCAATTCACAGTTCTCCTCCACATCCTACCTTAGTTTGAGGAGGTGAACTGCGAATTGAGATTTGATATTAGGGCTCTTAAATCCCTTTATTCATGCTCAAATTGGGATCTTAATTTGAAAATAACAAAAATACCCTTAATAATTTCATATTTCAATATGCTTTAAACGAAGCTAAGGGGTGACTGGCATGATCAATTTTAACACTAAAATAATAGTTGTAAATGAAAATTGGTACTAAAACAATAATTGAGAATTAAAATTAATAAGAATTAAACGTGTGGACCAAAACTATCATTTTGTTAGTACTCATAATACCAAAATTGGTATTTACAAATATATGGAAACTAGAAAGTCTAAAAGGCAGTGTGTTTATCTTCTAGACCGATATTGGCATATAGACAGAAAGGTACCCAAGGTAGCATTCCTACATTTGCAGCCCATACGAATACCTTCGGCAAATTATACTATGGATCCGGTCTATATTCACAAATTAAGAACCTTATGTTCACATATTTAGAACTTTATATTCATAATTTTAGAATTCAATATTCACAATTTTAGATCTCAATATATACAAAATTACATTACTTAATATTCACAATTTTTGAACTCTATATTCACAATTTTGTTATATAGATTTAAAAATTGTGTTATACTGTTGAACATAGAGTTTTGATACTAATGAATATAGAGTTATGAAATTGTGAACATAGACTTATGAAATTGTAAGCATGAAATTGTGAAATTGTGAAATTATGAATATGAAATTATGAAACTGTGAATATGGAGTTATGAAATTGAAAACATGGAGTTATGAAATTGAGAACATAGAGTTATGAAATTATGAACATGGAGTTATGAAATTATGAACATGGATCTGAGTCCACCTTGCAAGATGGACCGGGCCCATGGCATAACAATTGAATACCTTCCTAAGCATATATATTAAATGATGTGTAAATTCGGTAAAAAAATCAATTAACCTACATAATTTAGTTAACTATATTTTAATCAAAATATTTTGATTCAAGTTTGAGATTTTTAAAATTTCGAGTGACTATCTTGTGAGACGGGTTAGGACAAGATTTAAATGTAATATTTATATTAAAATATGTATTATTAATAAGAAATAAAATATTTATTATATATGGAAAAATGTAATATTTTGAAGAAAATACTTTTAAATTAATGTGTAAAAGTAATAAATTTTTTCTTCAAAAGTATTATAATTTCCTTATAAGGCCAAGCATCAGATGATATGTAGTGACTCTTCCATATGGGAGGTCATGAGATCGAGCATCAGTGGAGGCATTGTTGGCTCTTTGAAAATAAACATTTTATTTCTGATTAATATTACACAAGTTTTTGCCTAAAATTTTTAGTTATTGACTAATGTGATTGGTTCAAAAAGTAAAATACTATATGTACTATCATTTTGTACCATCAACTTTTACTCTCACACACAAAATCTTGATGTAGAACTTATATTGGGACCCACGGGAAAAAGTAGCTTATTAGTGCCCGTCGCATCAGAGAGTAGGATTTGGGAGTCCATGTTGTAAAACTCGTTAAAAAATATCAGCTTACCAATTACTGCGAAATTATGATGAAAACTTTGAAAAGTGAATAAAATAGGATGAAATAAAAGAATAACAATCCCCAAATGGCCAAAATAATACAACACAACTTTAATTTTGGCAAATAGGAATATGGAAGTCTTCAAATTAGTTGTTTTAGATGATTCATGATCTGATCTGATCTATAATTACATGAGCTCGATCACAAGATTTGCCAAGATTGCAATGGCATCATGGTTTAGAGTAAAAGGAAAATGGAAAGCACAGAAAGAATTATATTTATTACAATTACAAAGAAAACAGACAAACAAAGGATTTATAACTTGACATATCCCATGCATGAATCAAAATTTACCATTATAATGACATATATGAACCAGAAAACATAAAATTCAGATACAAGACAGCCACAAAAGATTATACTATAGAGAGATCAGAGGTCATAGGATTATTACTGCCAGTGCAAGAATGTTTATCAAAACCAGCCATAGATCACCTGAGAATACTTATCTTTAAGCCACCTGAAACTTCTCTTAAGAGACCCTTTGACTTTGCCCTCAACAGAGTAGACTTTGTAGCTAGCAATCCTCTTCTTCCTCTGGAGCTCAGGATCATTCATGCTCCAACATTTTGAGGTTGACCCATTGCTGCTCTTCCCTTTCTTCAGCATAGGTGGTGGAGGTGCACAATAAGACCTGAAACCATGGTACTTCTCCATCTCATTCTTCTGCATATTCCTACCATCATTGTAATCCCCCATTCTTGGTTGGGTTGTTTTGATTCTGGAATTCATTGCTTTTTTATTGATAGGCAGTTGAAATTATTAGAGGGAAAGATTGAGTCTTGACTACGGAAATTGACAGAGGAAAAGAACAAGGAAGAAAGAATTGTTATTAAGTGGGAGGCCAAGCTGCCCAAGGAGACGCAGGACAAGAAAATGAGTGTTGCTTATTTTTTGGGATTTTGAATTTTTGGGGGTTTGCATAGTTGGAATCTTGTTCTAGATTGACTGATTGGACTTATAATTGGTTACAACTTACAACTTGACTAGTCATGGATACTATATAGAGTGTATTATGTGGTTTACAAAATTATATACTCTTATATACCTTTTACAAAACACAATACACAAATTACAACTTTGTAAAATGATATATACTTCCTCCATCTCATTTTGTGTCTGCTTCGATTGACGAGACTTGATTGAAGTTATTTTGAATTCAAATTTTCATCATATTGAGTTTCGTATTAGTATGTAAAATTTATATATTTAGAAACTACATTAAAAGTACTATAAAACAAAAAAAAATTAAAAATACTAAAAAAATGTCAAAGAAGAAAGAGTTTGTTTGACCAATAAATAGTAACACTAAACCGGACATGTAAAATGGAATAGAGGAAGTACTATAAAATTTCTCTAATACGGAGTATTGTTATAGGAGTATTGACCCAAGGTGACTGCTAGACTAATATCGAGTTTGCTGCCTCCTAGGGCTAGCATAGTGGTTAGAGTTAGAGCTGTCAAAGCGGGCGAAGGGGTGAGCTGGCAAAAGTCCGCCCTATGACAGGACAGGCTAAAAAGCCTAGGGGATGTGCATTCGGTTAATTGAATCGAATTAATCAAAACTTTTAAAACTTTGGCCGTTAACCAAATTAACCGAACCAGAGTTTATTTTTTTTGGGTTAATCGGTCGGTTAATCGATTAACCGAAGTTCTTTTAACTAAACTTTAAAATCCTTAAAATTCAGTTCAAGTGTGGGTAGTTTCTATATGTACAATAGCCCACAAACTACACATGAGTGGTAAATTGTACTGAGAAAACCATATGCAATAAGATCGACCGAGATGGTGTTAGTAAAAATCAAACTCATGACCTTCTTTTAGTATAAGAATCATGCTCTATCCACTTATCACTCCGTTTGGGTTCAATATATAAATGTTTCTTGAGTAGCACGCTTGTGTAGTCTAAATGAAGTCAAAGGATTTCTAATTTAGTTATTTAACATTTGATTTTCCTGGTATTTACACGGTATACATATTGAAAATTAATCTTGAAAGAAATTATTGAATGAGACAATCTCATATTTTATAAATTAAGAAGAATTAGAATGAAAAATAAAAGACAAGAAAAATAGACAAAGATGGAAGATTTCTCCGGGGCAGCAAAAGCTTATCATGCTAAATTGCTGTCTACATAACCAACATGCAATTCCCCACCATTTTTTCCTAAGGATAGAAGACTTTTGGTCTCTATTTCTATGGCCCTTTCCCACATGCATGCTCCAAAAGCATCAATGTATAGCAATTTATTTGGGAAAAATATTGATAGTATTTTACTTTTCTTGTAATAGATTTATGTTTACACCAAACTCTGTACGCCTAGATTATTAATATTATGATGATAAATAAAAGAGAAAATTGTATTTTAAGTCATTCAGTTATACCCACCGTACATATATACTTGGTTCTTGAATTATATTTGTGACTATTTTTAATTTAATGTGCGAATTGACAAATTTAGTCACCTAAGGACGACTATTTATACCATTAATATGTCAATTAATAAAGTAATGGATTTGGGCATTCAGAGACTAAACTCGTCATCCACCATTTTGCGTATAACTTAAGGGTTAAAGACGATCATGTATATAACTTAAAGGACTAGCTTAGTCTGATCATGTATATAACTTAAAGGACTAGCTTAGTCTGTATTACATGTATAATTGAAAGACCAAAAATACAAATTTTCTATAAAAAAATAAAATAAAATTTAGAGATGTTGAAAGAAGAAACATTGTAGATTTATAATAGAGTTAATTCCACCAAAGGTCCTTTGTCTTTGGTGGTAATTCCAAATTTAGTCCCGGACTATCGTTTTTGCCATTTAACATCCCAGACTATTAGTTTTTGGACACTTTTAGTCCTTCTCATGACTTTTCTTATTTTTAGTAAGGGCATTTTTGTCTCTTTATATTTTTCTTTTGTTATTTTTTCCGGTTTCAACCGGTTTAATTGGTTTAGTACTTTACTAAAACCGATTGAAAAATCCGGTTACTAAAAATCAGAGGTTACCTAAAGTCCTAAACCAATTAAATTGGTTGAAACCGAAAAAATAACAAAAGAAAAATATGAAAATACAAAAATGCCCTTACTAAAAATAGAAAAAATCATGAGAATAACTAAAAGTGTCCAAAAAATAATAGTCTGGGATGTTAAATGACAAAAACGATAGTCTGAGACTAAATTTGAAATTGCCACCAAAGACAAGGGACCTTTGGTGGAATTAACCCTTTATAATACATTGCTTGTTTTCATTTTGCCAACTCATCTTTAGATGATGACGCTAATATGGAGTTTGTATTTTCTGAAATAAAAACTATTAATGCATTACTGTAATAAAGAAATGGCAAAGTCTGGGGGACAGAGTCCCAAAACATTGAAGAAGCCTGAGAATAGGTTGTTGTAGCTAAAGAATGAGTTAGAAAATTTGAGGTCCTAGTTATAAATTAAAACAATGGAGCAAGAAGAAAAAGAACGTAAAATGCTTCTACATTCATTAATATCAATGCCCACGTAAGAACGGGATTCTGGCAAAGGTGTAGTCAGCAAGCGGTGAAGAGATGAGCAGTCGGTATGCACTTGAACTGAGGCCACTACACGATCTTTTATCTAAGATAACGCCTCCTTATAAGCAAGGGTTTCTCTGCCATTAGGGGGCACATGCAAGCTGGTAGTTTTCCATTCATGGGTGCTATGAAGTTATTATTTGGGGTAAGCAAGATGGCACCGAACGTTGCCTCTCCCGTTTCAGACTTGAAGCCTGCATCAATAAAGCATAGACGGGGGCTGCATGTGACGACTGACCATATGATGTACAGTCATGGCATGGGATACAATTTGTACGAGCAGATGATGAAGCCGTATACCAACCTAATGATGGCCTAGGCAAAACTGCTTCCCACACGGCACAATTTCGTGCCTTCCAAATTTCGTAAGGTGCGGCTGCAACAAGCACCAAAAACTGATCATCTAGAATTTCCATAGCATTAGTCATCCAAGCAGGGAAGTTGTTGCCACTAACACAGGATATGGGAAGTTTAGAAACTTGCCAAACTTGCTTAGAATAGTCACAAGAAAATAGGGAGTGCATCACACTTTCATCATGAATGGCACACATAGGGCATGTTGGGCTAATAACCAGCCCCAAAGAGCTTCCTATAGCCACTTTTAACTGTGTAGCAACCATTTGGATCACCCACTCAGTACCAAGAGTCATCACATGCAGGGCTTATATATAGGTATTTTGGTGATTCGTTCCACATCTTCAAGGGTAAAAATATCTATTAACAAGGGTAAGTCCCAAGTATGTGGGTTTGTACTTTGTATCAATTAATCTAAAGACCCTAGAACCCTGTAGACTGTCAAGCATAATAGTTTGAACCATTGGGTCAGAAACATCTAATAACCAAGGGTGCCCCATATTAAAGTAGTTTCCCCATTGCCAATCCTTCTTCTCACACCCACATAGCTAGATTATTTTAGGAGCTGCCATGATTCACCTCTAGTAAAAACTAGTATAGCTACGTACCTAGGGTGGTATCAATATTGAAAGAAGTTCTTGGGTAGTAACTGGCCTTGTACAGAAGTGCGACCAGGCATTGTGACCCAGTAAGAAACCAACATGCTTGTTTACCTAACATAGCTAAATTAAAGTTATGAAGATCCTTAAAGCCAAGCCCACCAAACTTCTTAGGGGCACACATGTTGTCCCATGAAATCTAATGAATACCCTTGTTATGTCCAGAATTACCACACCAAAAACGATTCATAGCTCTCTCAATTGCCACGCAGAGTAAGTCAAGCAGTAAAAAAAACACTCACTAGTACAGAATCAGTCATTTGCGTCCGGAGTTGGGGACAATCTGCGTCCGAATTGAAGTTTCTCAGACGCAGATAGTTGATAATATTGTAGTTGTTCTCAACACATATCAAACCACACCAACACTTCACAGATCTCAAAACATACACAACACTTCAAAGTTCTCAAAACATACATACAACACATCAATAAACTAGCTAAGTTCTCAAGCAAAACAACACCTAAAAGTTCTCAAATCACCAACACCTCAAAGCTAGCTAAGTTCTCAAAACAACACTTAAAATGTCTAACTGATCCCTTATTCCCATTTCTACAATATCTTTTCTAGCTTTTATACCATCTTTCATCTTACCTTTAATATTCGACAATGTCCTGATAATGTTATCACAAATATTTTTCTCTACATGCATTATATCAGGACAATGTCTAACAGATAAGTGCTCCCAATATGGTAACTCCGAGAAGAGTGAATTCCTTTTTTGGTCCTACTATTATTGGCGCGTTTCTAATTTTAGTCCGCTTTAGTTATTTTTGCCACATTGAGTCCACATTTATTAGATGTGTTCCACATTTGGTCCAGTACAGTACGTGTTAAGTATTCTGTCTAATGGACGTCTATGGCAGGGCTAATTTCGTCTTTTTACTCTGGTCTCCACCTTTTACCCTTTCAACCTTAATTCCAAGACTATGTTTAACTAAGGAAAGGAAATGAGATAATTAAAACCTAAACCTAATCCAAGAATCCGATTCATAGCAAGTGAATCCAAGAAATCTTTAGTAGCACTAGTTCATAACCCAACAAACCCCATAATTTATGCATGTATTTTCATAATTCCTCATTCTCTGTCTGTCTGTCTCTCTGTATCCATTTCGTTTTGGACCATTTTCGCCACCGCTGCCTGCTTCCGATCTGCGACCGATGCGTCGGCGATGACGACGGTGGAGGGATGATCGTCAAAGGCAGAGGTTCGATCGTCCCTGGCGTTACATTTTCCCCAAACTTGTTGCACTCCGATGGGTCACGGCACGGAGTAGCGGTGACAGTGCTAGTTGTGAGACATCCTACGACGTCCTCTGCGCTTCCTGCCGACGAACGACGTGGAAAGATCAGTGATGGAATCGGCTCGATCTGAGTTCTCCCAGACTCAGCATAGCGTAGGCGGCCGCGTTGGCTTCCAGCGAGAGCGACACAGGCGATGGTACGGCGGCTGATGGTAGACGCGGCTCTGTTGATCACCTTTCTCGGCTTATCTTCATCCAGAGCTCTGCGTTTCTTTCAGGTCTGGATATTTTCGTCGGGATATTTTCGTTTGCGTTTCCTACTCCCAGCAGAAACCGAGTATTTGAGCTCAAAGTCAACACCCACTCTGTCGGCCAATCCTTAGAGCTACCTCCATTGCTTCAGTCCAGAAAGAAAGGATAAAGAGATGAGACCAGCGTAAAAAGACGAAAATATCCCTGCTACAGACGGCCCTTAGACGGAAAAACTAACGCTGGACCAAAAGTGGAACACGTTTAATAAATTTGGTCTCAATGTGGCAAAAATAACTAAAGCGGACAAAAATTAGAAACACGCCAATAACAGTAGGACCAAAAAAGGAATTCACTCATCTGAGAATATAGATCTCTTTTTCCAAATACCCTTCTGAGTTGTTTTGGAAGTTTTTCCCAACACATTATCAATGTTTTTGACTCGTTCATAAACGAAATCCCCTGATAATGGTGAGCGAGCTATTATAGTATCAGATTTTCCACTGAAATTTTTTTTCTTCTTTCAATAAGGATGGTCAATAGGTAGAAAGATTCGATGACTCATGAACACATTTTTCATACTGTTATTCAACCAAAGATCAACTGTTTAATCTTCACAAATAGGGCATGCCTTAGCCCCTTTAGTAGTATACCGTGACAAGTTACCATATGCTGGGAAGTTATTGATTGTGCAGTCTGAATCTCCACCATGAGTCTGCCACGATTGTGACGCGTTCGTGGTAGTGTCTAAATCTCCACCACGACCTGGTCATGATTGTGGCTGGGGTCTGACAACAAGCAGTGTGGAAATCCCTGACACATGACCTTGTTAAGGGAATTTTGTCTCCTTGTGCTTTAACTGGAGGCATGCTACCTTTTTGCTGCAAGGATTCCCTTCAAAAGCTACTTTTTTACCCTCACAAGAGGGGAATCTTTTTCTTTTAGCCACACATTTGGTCCCCACTTTTCTTTATATATGTCTTCACCTTTGATAATAATAGTGGTGAGATGTCCTAACATACAAGGAGAAAGAGAGTAGTACTCTTGAGGGGTTGTGCCTTGAGTATTTTGTGTAGGAAAAATGGAGAAGAAACATTCATGTGATGAGAAGAAGAGGGTCTCAAGAAGAGTGATGGAGAAAAAGAGATTGGAGAAAAGGAAGGCGGCATTGGGATGCTACGAAGGGGGTGATGCCTCCAATGATCCCTTGGTGCTATCTTCGGGAGAGGAGGAGGAACCCCACACCTTCAATGATCATAGTGGACACCCGGAGGGGGTCAAAACATACCCACCGGACACGAATTACATGAAAGATTTGGAGCTCTACGAAGGGTTCCAGGTCAAGGGTAGCAATGATAATTCCTCCTCCATACTATTTCTGGAGATAACCCGTGGTAATTACCAATCGTATTTAACATCTAAATTTATTGTGGTAATTAAACATAGAGAATACCTTCTTACGACGATTTTATTTATTTATTTTACTTTAAATAATACTACATATCAATTATCCGTGTACTTCCTTTGACTACTTTTAAATAAAATCTTAAAAACTATGCAATTAAAGAATTAATACTTTCCGTAATATAAATTTTATCTAATAAATTAAGGAAATTGGTAATACACATATTACGTCCAAAATTAAAGGAGATTAAAAAAATTATGATAATTATTTCAGTTCACATATTATTATGCTTGTGAATTACGTCCATATAATTATGCAAATTATTACGCATAAAATTATGCCAATTAATTCACACATTATACTTTTATTAATCTATTTTTTTTATATTTGATATAAAGGAAATTAGTCGTACACATATTACAAAAATAATTAAATGAAATTAAACATACAAATATTACGGACATAACTAAAGAAAATTAAACATACATATATTACATCCATAATTAAACGGACATCATAATTAGCATAATATTAATTAAGAATAATATATACTCCTAATTACCATATAGTAATCATAATAAAATGACTTCATTTTTATTGGATTAATGATAAATTTTTCTGCCCATATAGGAAATTAAACATATTACGGTGAGTAATTAAAGAAAAATAAACATACACATATTACTTCCATAATTCAAGAAAATTAAACATACACATATTACGTCAATATTACCAGCATGTATTTAACACTTTAATCTTACTTTGAGAATTAAGAAAAAGCGACTCCCTTTAATCTAAACAACTAAATTTATTTTTAAAAATTAACAATTTAGTTATTATATTATAATATTTCTATCATTTTATGTTTTAGTATAACTAATGAATTTTATTGTTTAATTATGTGTAAGTAATTTTGATATATTGAAAAAATAATAAATTGATAAGTGGTGGGTACCCTAGTGGGCACCCGCACTCGGTGGGGGTGGGGATGGATTCTAAAAATGTCCACCCGATACGGGTTGGGGGTGGGGGTGGGTGGAGAAAATGAAAGGTGGGTCGGGTGATGGATGTAGGCCTCCCCGATCTTGTCTCTTTTGTATTGCAGTTGTTTAGATTATTATTTATCAGAGATCGTTACGAGCTAATAGGAATCCTTACAACATGTTTAAATTAGGTGAAAGTCAGATGTTTCTTTGATGTAACATGGGTAAAGAATATGTTTTAAATAAAAATTTAAACAGAAAAAACATTGGGTGGTATGGGCAAATTATTGCATGGACTATGGTGGACCAAAAATAAAAAGTGCATTAATTTTGTACTGAAGGTACATTATTTTTGTACTGTAGGTATATTATTTGATAGTATATATCAAATAATGTACCTTCAGTACAAAAATAATGTACCCTAAAATAATGTACCTACAGTACAAAAATAATATACTTTCAGTACACAAATAATGTACCTTTTATGTTTGGTCCATATAGCTGTGTGGACCATGGTCCATGCAATAATGATTGGGTGGTATGTCTTAGAGTATTTATTCTATTAAATATGATCCATATATAATAAAGATTAGTCCATATGTCCAATAATAGTCCATATTGTGATAGTTGATTGTGAATTTGTGATTTAGGATTTGATGATTAGGATTTCCATTCCCTTTCTCAGGCTATCAATAAAGACCTAAAGGGACTAATTATAAATTACCGATTTGGTCCCTAGACTATTGGGATTTCACCACTTTGGTCCTCGACAATTTTTTTTGTCCAATTAAGTCCTCGACTTTAAAAAAATTAATCAATTTGGTCCTCCGTTTATTTTTACCACTTTGATATTCGTTAAATCGGGACCAAATTGGTAATTTTCACTATAGTCAAGGGACCATTTCAGTCAAAATTAATTACCGAAATGGTCCCTTGACTATAGCAAAATTACCAATTTGTTCCTGATTTAACGGTTATTTAACACCAAAATAAACGGAGGACCAAATTGGTTAATTTTTTCAAAGTCGAGGATTTAATTGAGCAAGAAAAATTATCGAGGACCAAAGTGATGAAATCCCAATAATTGAGGGACCAAATCGGTAATTAACTCTAATTATGACTAATAATTCATCCATAAGCAAATTTTAATCTTAGTCCTTCGTATGGAGGTATAACCTAGCTCGTCTGATGAGATTACTGATCGTAGAGAATTTGAGGTTTAAAATGAAGTTATGTTTCAAAAGATCCGCATTTATGCACTGATTCGTAGGATCCATATGTAAGCAACAGTCAAGGAAATCTCTCTTAAATCCGATGAAGCCTCAATTGACAACGGGGTGGCGGAAAAGAATTGCAAATGACGCTCCTGGTGGCGACCAAATCCCCATTAAAGTTACACTTTACTGACTAGTATTTTTTATTTATAGTTCACACAAATGTGTGACCATGACCCATGGAATAATGATTGTCGTCACTATTAGCAAGGGCGTACACACATGGCAAATCATACCATGGACCAAGGTTGACCCTGATCCAAAAATAACATTCAGATTCTATATTTGTAGTTGACACATTTTGTACCTGTAGTTGACAGTTTGTGTACATGTAGCTATCATATTATGTGTGTCAGCAATTATTAAGTTATTTGTTTGCATACAGAAACTATTAACTATAGGTATATGATGTGTTAACTGAATGTACCGAATTTTTGTATCAGGGTTCTCAATGCAATATGAAACATGGTACATGGTAGTGCTTGCAGTGTTATACCAATTGCTATGCCATGGACCCGGGTCCAAAAAGGCGTCGATTTACTTCAAAACGACGCCTTCTGAATAAAAAAATTACTTCCTTGTCGTTTGTCTTCAGAATCATTCCTCTATATGCATAATTTTTTGAACTCTATATTCACAATTTTAGAACTGAATATTCATAATTTTAGATCTCAATATACAAAATTACAGAATTCAATATTCACAATTACAGAACTCTATATTCACAATTTTTGAACTTTATATTCACAATTACAGAACTCTATATTCACAATTACAAAACTCTATATTCAACAGTATAACACAGTTTTTGAATCTATATTCACAATTTTCAACTCTATATTCATAATTTTTGAACTCTACATTCACAAAAAAAAAGAAGAAAAAGAATCATTGACTGAGGAAACGGTACCACTAACAGCACCGTTATTCCAGACCCACGTTTTGGACCTGGGTCCATAGCATAATTTGCCGTGTTACAAGGTGTCTTTTGCTGTTGGGCAAATAAATTTTTGGGCTTTTAGGCCCTACTTTGGTTTCTACATCTTGGGCTATTTATGTCCAGTTTTGAGGCTTTTAAAAGGATAATTATTTGTCAATAAACTAATACTTTGGACAATCATATATGTTGATCATAATATCAAATAATATACCTTCAATACACAAATAATGTACTTTCAGTATATTAAAATGTACATTGTATTCAGGAAAAATATATTATTTGAGTACTAAAAGTGCATTATTATTATTTTTATTATTATTATTATTATTATTATTATTTAAGTGCATTATTTGAATACTGAAAGTACATTATTTTGTATAATGTACATTCATCAGTACACTGTACACAAATAATGTAATTTTAATATATTAAAAATGGCTACGGTACGGTCCACATGTGTGGACCATGGTCCACCAAAAATAATTTGCCTACTTTGGGTATCAAAGTTTTGGTCAATTTTGGGCAAATATAGGCAGATTAATTATGGCAAATTTTTGTGGAATATGGCCCATCTAACAAAGTGGGCCATCAATAAAAATGACCTATTTTTTGTTTATTTAAAGAAAAACGTTACAGTCTGCTCTCACCATTATCATTGTTCAGTTCTCTCTGTTCTTTATCATTCATTCTCCGACAGTGTTCTTTCAAGTATAATATGTCCATTCGCTCATTCAATTCGTAGCTTTTGATCATTCAACTTGCAGCTTTCGTTCGTTCAATCCAAGAACAATCGGATGTCTGACATTGAAGAGGAGATGATGCTATTCCAGGTTTTTATATAGTTTAAATGATTATGTTTTTTAATTGTATTTTTTTTATTTATTTTTTATTTTGTATAGCATGTGATGTGAATGTTTTGATTGAAGTTGAACCAAGCTCTCCAATTGATTTTTATCATAACTACGTAATTTCAGGTTGGTGCTTCGTGTATTTTTTTGTTTTAGGTTTACATTGTTAAATTACAAAATATTGCATGCATAATATACATTATTTGTATGCATAAGGTTCATTATTTTTGAAATAGTGTTGAATATATAAGGTTCATTTTTTATATGCATAAGGTACATGCATTATTGGCAAGTATTATGCACATTATTTGTATGTATAAGGTTCATTATTTGATGAAAGTTTTGCTATTCGAAGTTTTATTTTAATCTTATAATTAATTACTGTTTTTTATTTTTATTTAATTATTTTTAACTATGTATACACATTATATATATATATAATGCAGTATACTGCTAAGTATATATGTAATGCAGCTGCTATGCTTATATATATATAGATTTACACTGCTGGAAATCAACGAATTTCCGACCACTTTTCCGACCACCAAAAAAAATGGTCACAAAAAGTGATTTTTTTCTCATTTTTCGTCCAGCAGTGAAATCGTCGGAAAGTGGTCGGAAATTTCCGACCACTTCTAATGTGTGGTCGGAAATTTCCGACCACATGCAAAGAAGTGGTCAGTAAATTATTAAATATGGATTTCGCCACGCCCGAAAGGATCCGCGACGACTTATGTGGTCAGAGTTTCCGACCTCCATTCTAAGGTGGTCGGAATTTCCGACCACCTTAGAATGGAGGTCGGAGGTATTATCTTTATTGTAATTTTAAATTCGTGTCTTTTGGTTTCCGACCACCTGAAAGTGGTCGGAAATGTCTTTTTATATATACACCCAGACAGACTTTCTGTGTAGTTTCCACAGTTTTCTTCCTCTTTCTTTTACCTCTTTCTACTGATTCCTTCGTTTCTGCGGAAAGTTCTTACTAATCCACTCACAAATAGTGTAGAAATCATGCAAAGTATGTAT
This sequence comes from Ipomoea triloba, assembly GCF_003576645.1. Classification (NCBI taxonomy): domain Eukaryota; kingdom Viridiplantae; phylum Streptophyta; class Magnoliopsida; order Solanales; family Convolvulaceae; genus Ipomoea; species Ipomoea triloba. The sequence goes on from NC_044921.1 coordinate 12,734,168, forward strand.
ATATATACTTAGAACTTTCATTTATTATGTCATTTTTTAGATCTAGTTTGGACTAACCTTCTTTTTTTTTTTTTTTNTTTTGTTTTTTTTTTTTTTTGTTTTTTTTTGTTTTGTTTTTTTTTTGTTTTTTTTTGTTTTTAAGAAGCTTGGGGTGCATCTCAAGAGCGCCACGTTTAATGTCTTTAGGCCGATTAAAATGCAAAAGAAAAACCACAATAAAGGCTAAAAGTAAACAAGCATCAACTAAAGGCAAACTAGCTAAAGATATATTATCCAAATGTAAAGTACTAGAATGTAAAGTACCGAATTAAAAGTACAAGAAATAACAGTTCATGAATATAAAGAAAATAAAGGCGGCACCCCACGCATAGGGCACCTAGTGTTCATGATAGGACAAGTAACGAAGTAACCGAATGGAACAATAGAACAAACGGGACAAGGTGTAACATTTTTCAATTAAAGAAAAGTAATATTGGTGCAAGTTATGACATTCAATGGCTTTCAATGGCCATTATGTAGTGCCATGTAACGGTTGTAACGGAAACGGTTACAAAGCTTATATTGATGGCATATAGGCTATATAAGCAGGGGTCCCCCATTGCTTAGGTTACTGTCTTTTGAACTTTGATACACCATTTATATTGAACCTGAGAGCAAGTGGGAGGCATACCACTACAAGCTATTACAGCAACATCAAGGCAATTCCTAAGAACAAGTATGGCTGGATGTTAGTCCTATTTCTGCACTATTCTTACATTTGGTATCAGAACCTATTTATCTCTGCCTAGTTGTTTGAATTGCTTAAGTTTGTAATTTCATATCTGGAAAATAGAATAATTTTATTAATTGCAAATTGATGTATGAATGCATATGAATGTGTGTTTGTATTCTGTTTCGAATAATATATACAAAATCTTCCACAAAATTTTTTGTATGTATATACTATTTAAAAAAAAAAGAGGCATATGGAAATTTGGGGGTTTTGGCCGGCAACCATTCGAATGGTTGCCGGCGTGCTTCTTTTATGACGACCTCGACCGCCGTTGGGCGGCGGTCGCCGGTGCGTCTCCCTTTCTGGCGAAATCGCCGCCATTGAGCAGCGAAACAGCGGAACATTATAAAAACAAAACCTAGCCATCAGTATTGAATCACCATTTTTTTGGACTCCGATTCGCCGGAGGTCCAGTGGCGGTGACGGCGAGGCTGCTGCTTTTCCGGCGATCGGCAAGGCTGGCAGACTACTGGCTTCCCGGCTTGGGCTCACTGCTGCTTCTCTCTCTCTTCTACTCATGCTGGTCGCGATCTGTTGGTGCAGCTGGGGAGACGGCGGAGGGATGGCAGCACTGGGAGGATGGCGAGCGGCGACGTCGGCTTCGACCGGCTTCTCGTCTGATCAGGCGATCTGTCTCCCTCTCCCAGCCGGCGTGCGTTGATGTTGGAATATCAGGTAGGTTTCCTTTTAATTTTTTTAAACTGTTCAAGCTGATAAGGGGAGGCAAATTATTGCATTGACCATGGTCCACACAACTGTGTGGACCAAAAATAAAAAGTACATTATTTTTGTACTGAAGGTACATTATTTTTGTACTGTAAGTACATTATTTGATAGTATATATCAAATTCTATCAAATAATGTACCTACAATACAAAAATAATGTACCCTAAAATAATGTACCTACAGTACAAAAATAATGTACCTTCAGTACAAATATAATGTACTTTTTATTTTTGGTCCACACAATTGTGTGTACCATGGTCCATGCAATAATGATTGGTAAGGGGAGTGTTCAATTGTTATGCCGTGGACCCAGGTGCACCTTGCAAGGTGTTCAATTGTTATGCCGTGGACCCAGGTGCACCTTGCAAGGTGCACCTGGGTCCTTAAACGGACCCAGGTGCACCTTGCAAGGTGCACCTGGGTCCTTAAACGACGACGTTTCGTTGCTGGAGATAACGGTGCTGTTAGTGGCACAGTTATCCCCAGCCAATCAGATTTTTTTTTAAAAAATATATAAACCATATACCAGTCTTCTCGCACAAGTTATACTCTGCGCTTCTTAACCATTTCAACGGCGATTCACTCTCCCTTCCTCCGCAAGAGCATTTCGCCGTTTTCCGCCATTATCACTCGCGCACTCGTTCGCCGGAATTTTTTGCAACAACACTCAGCAGAAGTCTTCATCGTATCATTGAAGCATTTTGAAAACAGGAATTTCTTTGCATTTTTATATTATGGGATTTTAGTTCAAAAATTTCACGTTTTATTCAATATTTTGTGATTCTAAGTAGTTTAACAAGTTTCTGTGGAATAGATTTCTGTTGTATGTAACATACAATGAGTTTCTGTGGAATAGATTTCTGTTGTATGTAACATACAATGTTTTTCTGTGGAATAGATTTCTGTTGTATGTAACATACAATGTTAATATGTGGAATAGATTTCTGTTGTATGTAACATACAATGTTAATAGTTCAAAAATGAGATTATAATTTTGTGACCTAGAGTTTAATCTTTCAAAAATGAGATTATAATTTTGTGACCTAGAGTTTAATCTCTGTGAATGTGAGGTTTTCAAACTGTGAATATGGAGTATATGAAGTGTGAAAATAGAGTTTTGAATGTGTAAATGCATAACATTGATAAATATAATTACTAAACATATTGCCCCTGAAATGTGTGAATGTAGAGTGTTCAAACTGTGAATATAGAGTACTGATTCTGTGAATGTAGTGTTTTGAGTGTGTGAATGCATAACAGTGTTGATATAAGTACTAAACATATTGCCCCTTAAATGTGTGAATCTAGAGTTTTCAAAATGTGATTACAGAGTATATGGTCTGTGAATGTAGTGTTACGAATGTGTGAATGTAGAACAGATAGTAATTATATTACTGAACAAGTATCACTGAAATGTGTGAATGTGTTGTTTTCTAACTGTGAATATAGAGTATATGAACTGTGAATATAGAGTTTTGAATGTGTGAATGCATAACAGTGTTGATATAATTAATAAACATATAGCCCTGTAGTGTTTCCAGATTGTGAATATCTAGTATAGGTTATGTGAATATATAGTTTTCAATGTGTGAATCTATAGCCCTGTGGTGTTCTGTTTTTACTACATATATCTTTGTATTTGTGAATATATATTTATGTATTTGGATACATATATACAGTTAGAGTTTTGATGGAAATGTTATTCTTTTAGTAGAGCGTAGCTGGATTTATTCAGCATTCCCCATCCCCCCTCTACTAACAGATTATATTTTCATCAACTATAAAATTTTTGTTAACCTTGTTATACTTGAGGTTGCATTTTATTTCTAAACTATTCATTGGTAGAATTGGCAGAAATGGAGAAAACAAATNTCAAACTGTGAATATGGAGTATATGAAGTGTGAAAATAGAGTTTTGAATGTGTAAATGCATAACATTGATAAATATAATTACTAAACATATTGCCCCTGAAATGTGTGAATGTAGAGTGTTCAAACTGTGAATATAGAGTACTGATTCTGTGAATGTAGTGTTTTGAGTGTGTGAATGCATAACAGTGTTGATATAAGTACTAAACATATTGCCCCTTAAATGTGTGAATCTAGAGTTTTCAAAATGTGATTACAGAGTATATGGTCTGTGAATGTAGTGTTACGAATGTGTGAATGTAGAACAGATAGTAATTATATTACTGAACAAGTATCACTGAAATGTGTGAATGTGTTGTTTTCTAACTGTGAATATAGAGTATATGAACTGTGAATATAGAGTTTTGAATGTGTGAATGCATAACAGTGTTGATATAATTAATAAACATATAGCCCTGTAGTGTTTCCAGATTGTGAATATCTAGTATAGGTTATGTGAATATATAGTTTTCAATGTGTGAATCTATAGCCCTGTGGTGTTCTGTTTTTACTACATATATCTTTGTATTTGTGAATATATATTTATGTATTTGGATACATATATACAGTTAGAGTTTTGATGGAAATGTTATTCTTTTAGTAGAGCGTAGCTGGATTTATTCAGCATTCCCCATCCCCCCTCTACTAACAGATTATATTTTCATCAACTATAAAATTTTTGTTAACCTTGTTATACTTGAGGTTGCATTTTATTTCTAAACTATTCATTGGTAGAATTGGCAGAAATGGAGAAAACAAATCCTAGTTCATTGGTAGAATTGGCAGAAATGGAGAAAACAAATCCTAGCCGTGTGGTAGAATTGGCAGAAATGGAGAAAACAAATCCTAGCCGTGTGAACAAAGAGGCAAGGAAGACAAGAGCTATGCTTACCTCTCAAGCTGCAGAGGCAGAAAGGACAAGAGCTATGCTTACCTCTCAAGCTGCAGAGGCAGAAAGTTCGGACTCGTCTATTACCTCTCAAGCTGCAGAGGCAGAAAGTTCGGACTCGTCTATACAAGCCGAAGTAAGAACAAAACAACGAAATGACAGGCCATCTGCTGCTGAAAAAAAAAAACAGGAAAGAGGAAAGCAGTGGAACAAGGGGAAGGCAGTCGGGCTGAAAGAGCAGCAAAGAGAAAATCTACAAGAAAAAATCCACGAACAGATGAGGATGAAAATGTAGAGAAACAACAAAAAACGTGGAATACAAGGATGAGCCCGAAGATTGTGGCTGAGTTTGTGCAACAGCTGACTGATGAACAGAAAAGGGCTGTGGAGGAGATAGGATTTGGAGGGATATTACACCTCCAACTAACAAAGAGTGAAGGCCCTCTAATGAAGTACTTGCTTAGACAGTTTGATGTTTATCGCTCTGCTATCCGGCTTGAAGGGGGTGAATTGCTGCTTATTGAAGAGGATGATGTTCAAAGAACATTGGGGATCCCACAAGGGAGCGAAGTGGTTGAGGAGGCCACAAGATTTGAACATATGGCAGAAGATGGTGCTACTGGAGCGTATGCCAACCTCGTGACCTTATGGAGGAGCGATGGGGAATTGATGGTAAATCCCCAATCACAACATCAATGCCGGGGCAGATTCTGAAAAGAGGAGACCATGGCGATATGTTTAAACGCGACATTCTGAAAAGAGGAGACCATGGCGATATGTTTAAACGCGACTTTGTCCTGTTTATAGACCATGGCGATATGTTTAAACGCGACTTTGTCCTGTTTATAGTCCATGGCGATATGTTTAAACGCGACTTTGTCCTGTTTATAGTATCTGGCGATATGTTTAAACGCGACTTTGTCCTGTTTATAGTATCAGCAATGCTGCGTGGCCACCAAGACAGGTGTTGCAACTTTAGGATTTTAAAATCCTTGATAGACCTTGACCAGATCAAGAACTACAATTGGTGTGCCTATACACACAAGTCTATGGTCAACTCCATTCAATCTTTTCAAAAGAATGAAAAGCAGTTCTTCACTGGACCGGTTGCATTCATCCTAGTAAGTTCACTTTATTTTGAATTTTCATTACTATTTTTATAAAATAATGACTTATTTGTTTGTGAATATATAGTATTGAAGCTGTGAATATATGGACATGAATGTGTGAATGTAGAACAGATACTACTATAATTATTGAAATGTGTGAATGTGTTTTATTCAATCTGTGAATTTTTGTGTATTGAATATGTGAATATAGAGTACTTAATGTGTGAATGTGTGATATAATTACTGAACAAGTATCACTGAAATGTGTGAATATGAACTTTTCAAACTGTGAATATAGTGTATTGAAGTTGTGAATATATGGACGTGAATGTGTGAATCTAGAACAGATAGTAATATAATTACTGAAATCTATGAATGTAGACTTTTCAGATTGTGAATATAGAGTATTGAAGCTGTGAATATATGGACATGAATGTGTGAATGTAGAACAGATAGTAATATAATTACTGAAAAGTGTGAATGTGGAGTTTTCAATCTGTGAATATAGTGTATTGAATATGTGAATATACTGTACTGAATGTGTGAATGTGTGAATATGGACTTTTCAAACTGTGAATAAACTTTAGTTCTAACTCCCTGTCTTATGCAGCTTGTGTACTTTGACTGAGTACATTTCAAGGGGATGAGAGTGAATAGAACATACCCAACCATTGTTAGGTGGAGTGTTGAACTTGCTAGAAAAAGGGTTAAAGAAGAAAACAAAGCAGGGTCGTTTGGAAGGGGGACAGTGCTCCCCAGAATATCAAAACCTACTGATGTTGCTGCTGCCACCTCCAGGCAGAATGATCAACCTCCTGTTGCTGCTAAACCAGCATTGGATGTCCCATCATCAAGTGTAGATAGGGTGGCAGGGATCCTACAAAAGCTGGCTTCGACAGTAGGAGAGTTTGGTGAGGCTATGGCTGAGATTGGAAAGCAAGGAGCACCCATAAATGTGATGAGGAAGACATTTTCGGGCTTATCTAACATGCTAAATGTTGCCAGCACCATAGAAGCCACTTCAACCCCAACATCCTCCCAGCTGGACGACATCTTCTTTGGTAGTGAAAGCTTCACTACGGCTGTGGATGCCCTTGTCGAAGCCTTTGAAAAGACAAGGAAACAAATGGACCCTAATGCCCCTTGTTTTGACTTGGGGCTATCTCAAACAACACAGCCATCGGACCAAGTAGATGCTCCGAGCTTTGATTTGGGGCTGACTCCAACACCACCACCAGCACAGCAACAGGAGAGGGATTTGGGGCTGACTCCACCACCACCACCAGCACAACAGCAAGAGAGTGATTTGGGGCTGACTCCAACACCACCACCAGCACAGCAGCAACAGAAGGACAATGAGCAGCAACAAGAGAAGGAGAAAGAGAAAGAGAAAGAGCAAGAGACAGAGGGTGCTGCGGGGGAACCGGGGATTGATGCTCTGGTGGATAGAATTGCAGGGGAAGCCACAAAAGATGCAACTTTTCCAACCCCTAGTGTGATTAGAGTTCCTTTTCAAAGGGCTGATTCCCCTATTGATGAATTTGATAGGTAATGGAATACTTTTACTTAGTAGACTTTAGAACTTAGACTACAAAGAATGATCTTAGTACTATGTTTTTGTCAATCTATAAAATGGCTGTAAAGTTAGCAATGAAGCCCTAAAATGCTGTGAATGTGGACTATAAAAACTGTGAATGTTTAGTATGCAATATGTGAATATAAAATTATGAAGCTGTGAATCTGTAACAGAGGTGACCTACTTATAGTGAATCTGGAGTCCTAAGATGTGTGAATATGGTGTTTAAGAACTGTGAATATGGAATATATAAACTGTGAATATACAACATTAAAGCTGTGAATCTGTAAAACAAAGGGAATCAGTTAACAAATTGTGAATATAGATATAACAGATGGTGAATATACAGTTAACAATTTGTGAACATAGGGATCTAAAGTTGTGAAGAAAGCATTGGGACACCTAAAACTAAACACCTTTAGGCTAAACCTCCAAAATTCTAAATTGTGAATATAGACCTCACAGACTGTGAACATAGAGATAACAAGGTGTGAATATATGGCTCTATATTTGGTAAACATAAGCTTCTGTTTTTGTTGACTAAATACTTCTATTATGTGAACACAGTGCATTAGCGGAGAGTGAATCTAATGTCGAGGATGTCATTGCTAGAAAGAGGCCTCAACGAAAGTTCAAGAACATCCCCCTAAACCTACGGTCTCCATTTTGGAATGAACATGGGATGAAAATCAGAAATGCCACTGTCCCAGATAAATTCCTCTCAAACTATGCATTTGTAGAAGTTTATGATGAACATCCTAAAGAGTATGTTCCATCTAAATATTTATTAATTACTTACATTAATGTGAATTAGGTAAATTTTCTATTTTTTTTAATTTTAATTTTTTTTGTGCCTTTTGTAGTGAATTACTTTTCAGCTTTGGTGACATTGAGATCACTAGGGATCACTTCATCTTGCTCAGTATTGGCCAAGTTTAAAATATCTTCTTAGATGTATGGGCATTGAGGCTCTCAATGCTTGACAAATAGCGTGCACCCGGGCAACCGAAGAGGGTGTTTTTCAGCACAATTGCCTACGTAAGTCCTTTTTGAATTTGTAAACAAGTATACTTTTTAAATATTGGTATAACTGTNCTTTTTGAATTTGTAAACAAGTATACTTTTTAAATATTGGTAGAACTGTGTTAACTTGGTTACAGATTCACACATTCATACTAGTATATTCACAGTTTCTATACACTAAATTCACAATTTGAAACCTATACATTCACACATTACAGGGTACAAGTTGCTGGACTGCGTTAACTATTTTAAAGATTCACATATTCTATACTCTATATTCATAGTTTATATACCCCACATTCACACACAAAAGCATAAAAATTTGTGAACTTAAAATTATTTATCCGTATTTCTGACTTAAAAATGAGAACTTTGTTTTTTTTTTTTTTTTTTTTTTTTTTTTTTTTTTTTTTTTTTATCTTAGTTACAACTAGATCCCGCCCACGAATGGATGAAATGTCTCCCGATGGAAAAAAAGAAACAAAACTTCTATGAACGGATGACATATGAAATTGAGCGCCTACAAAATTTGGACATAACTGATGCAGACCTGGTGAGTTTATCAACAACACTCAGTTTTATCTAGTCACATTCAAGACATTAATGACACTGTTTTTATTTTCCTTTTTTGAACTTAGATATTCTTTCCAGTGCTTCGTCACGGGCACTATTTTCTCATTTGTATCAATGTTAAAGCCTCAAAACTTGAAATAATTGACAACAAGTCCTTAGTCTGTGGTGTTACCATGAAGGACAAGTATGGAGATTGCACAACCCTCTTGGTAAGTTGATCAACAACTTGAGCTCCTTTTCAGTTGCTACATGTATGTGAATGTGTACTTTTCAAACCGTGAATATATAGTATATAAAGTGTGAATATAGAGTTATCAAAGTGTGAATGTATAGCAGATGTAATATAATCACTGAAAATCTAACACTGAAATGTGTGAATGTGGTATTTTCAATCTGTGAATGTAGAGTAGATAATCTGTGAATATACTGTTATGAATGTGTAACTGGGGTCATCTACCCTATTCTGGAAGGTGGATGAGCTAACCGAAGAGGTTGTTGACATGAATTGGAAAGAATCAGAAAATTATATTGAATACAGACTATTTGTAATGAGGCATATGGAAACATATAATGGGATATTGAAGAAATGGAACCCGGGATTCAGAAAGAAAGCAAGCTTAAATGTAAGTACACAAATACTAGCTTTGAATAATTTCTTCTCTTTTTTTTCCTAGCATTGCAATAAAGTATTTATTTGAGCATGTATATTTGTAGGAAGACTTCTTAATTGGATTGAGGGCCAGGTACGCCGCAACAATCATAAGGTGGCGTGCCAACACATTGAAAAACATTGTGATCAAGAAAACCAAACTCTTGTACAACAAGAAATGAACAGCTTGTACTCAAATGTGAATATACAATAGTTCCTTGTATTCCTGTAGAACTATGTTGTAATCCTTTTTTGTACAAGTTTTAATTTTGTTACATATTTACACCCCCATAGCTTTATATTCATAATTTCAAAACACCACATTCACACTTCTCTAACTATAAAATTGACCATTGACCATAATAATCTTAACTTTGTTAACCTCCTATACTATATATTCACAATTTTTAAATAAGGTATTAACAGTTTTAAAACTAAACATTCACAACTTAATAAATCCAAATTCACAATTTCAATAATTATATTACTATCTGTTCTACATTCACACATTCATGTCTTTATATTCACAGCTTCAATACTCTATATTCACAGTCTGAAAAGTCCTCATTCATACATTTCAGAAAATTATATTACTATCTGTTTTACATTCACACACTCATGTCTCTATATTCACANTTTTTTTTTTTTTTTTTTTTTTTTTTTTTTTTTATCTTAGTTACAACTAGATCCCACCCACGAATGGATGAAATGTCTCCCGATGGAAAAAAAGAAACAAAACTTCTATGAACGGATGACATATGAAATTGAGCGCCTACAAAATTTGGACATAACTGATGCAGACCTGGTGAGTTTATCAACAACACTCAGTTTTATCTAGTCACATTCAAGACATTAATGACACTGTTTTTATTTTCCTTTTTTGAACTTAGATATTCTTTCCAGTGCTTCGTCACGGGCACTATTTTCTCATTTGTATCAATGTTAAAGCCTCAAAACTTGAAATAATTGACAACAAGTCCTTAGTCTGTGGTGTTACCATGAAGGACAAGTATGGAGATTGCACAACCCTCTTGGTAAGTTGATCAACAACTTGAGCTCCTTTTCAGTTGCTACATGTATGTGAATGTGTACTTTTCAAACCGTGAATATATAGTATATAAAGTGTGAATATAGAGTTATCAAAGTGTGAATGTATAGCAGATGTAATATAATCACTGAAAATCTAACACTGAAATGTGTGAATGTGGTATTTTCAATCTGTGAATGTAGAGTAGATAATCTGTGAATATACTGTTATGAATGTGTAACTGGGGTCATCTACCCTATTCTGGAAGGTGGATGAGCTAACCGAAGAGGTTGTTGACATGAATTGGAAAGAATCAGAAAATTATATTGAATACAGACTATTTGTAATGAGGCATATGGAAACATATAATGGGATATTGAAGAAATGGAACCCGGGATTCAGAAAGAAAGCAAGCTTAAATGTAAGTACACAAATACTAGCTTTGAATAATTTCTTCTCTTTTTTTTCCTAGCATTGCAATAAAGTATTTATTTGAGCATGTATATTTGTAGGAAGACTTCTTAATTGGATTGAGGGCCAGGTACGCCGCAACAATCATAAGGTGGCGTGCCAACACATTGAAAAACATTGTGATCAAGAAAACCAAACTCTTGTACAACAAGAAATGAACAGCTTGTACTCAAATGTGAATATACAATAGTTCCTTGTATTCCTGTAGAACTATGTTGTAATCCTTTTTTGTACAAGTTTTAATTTTGTTACATATTTACACCCCCATAGCTTTATATTCATAATTTCAAAACACCACATTCACACTTCTCTAACTATAAAATTGACCATTGACCATAATAATCTTAACTTTGTTAACCTCCTATACTATATATTCACAATTTTTAAATAAGGTATTAACAGTTTTAAAACTAAACATTCACAACTTAATAAATCCAAATTCACAATTTCAATAATTATATTACTATCTGTTCTACATTCACACATTCATGTCTTTATATTCACAGCTTCAATACTCTATATTCACAGTCTGAAAAGTCCTCATTCATACATTTCAGAAAATTATATTACTATCTGTTTTACATTCACACACTCATGTCTCTATATTCACAACTTCAATTCTCTATATTCACAGTTTGAAAGTCATATATTCACACATTTCAGTGATACTTGTTCAGTAATTATATTACTATCTGTTCAACATTCACACATTCATTTCTATATATTCACATATTCTATACACTATATTCACACATTGAAAACTACACATTCACAAATTTCAGTGATTATATTACTATCTGTTCTACATTTCAGTTTTAAAACTAAACATTCACAACTTAATAACTCTAAATTCACAATTTCAACACTCCACAAGCATCACTGAAATGTACTAATTAATAACTCCAAAGAAATTTTATAACTAAATGTTCACAAATACAAAAAATATATTGTCATCTCTTATTAACATGAACTAATTCAGAACTCCCAGAACTTGGATGTACAAGATATCCATCCCCAGCAATCTCAGATAAACTTCCCGACAAAATAGATTGAACAACACCCTTTGTAATTGAAGCAACCTTGTTTGCAGAACTCTTTCGCCCCCTAGCTACAACAGACTTCTTTTCAATAATACTACTTCGCCTCTTATTACGCTCACCTTTCAATCTCCGGCTTGATGGATCTTGTACAATACCACTTGAAGATGGGACATCAGACTTTTCAATATGAACATAACCAACCTCGGTTTCAACACTTTTCTTTGCATTTTCAAAAGCTTCTTCACAACGCTGTCTAGCTGCACTGTTGTCTTGACAAGAAACAATTAGTCTTTGAAACTTCCTGGTCATCTCAACAACCCAAATAATTAGTCTTTGAAACTTCCTGGTCATCTCAACAACCCAAATTGAAAGTCTTTGAAACTTCCTGGTCATCTCAACAACCCAAATTGAAGGAGCAACAAACTTCCTGGTCATCTCAACAACCCAAATTGAAGGAGCAACGCCAACATTAGAAGACAAAGAACCCATATCAACAGCCTTGCCTTCAACAACTTTCTTTGTCCACCTTTTCAAAATGTATTTATCGGGAATAGAACAAATGCAATGTACATTCATAATGCGTAAACAATGGCAGCACAAAATTCGTAATTTAGAAAACAACTTACAACTGCAAGAAATATCCAAATTGGTAGGCTTAAAACTAACTTCATGCATATAATATCTTTATCAGGACGCCAAACATGATACTTCAAATGACAGCCATCATCCAAAACACTATCTTGATGACAAGCAGCACCTTTCAAGAATTGTTCCTCAAACATATAATATATTTCAATGGTATATACCTCTCTAGCATGTGAAAGAAGTTTCACATCATCCATCATCAGCCTTGAGCACACCGAAAATCCTCACCATTTTCCTTACTTCCCTATTCAGAAACAACGCTCACAAACGATGAGTAGAAATCACAAAGCCCTGCTGTCTTTGTTAGCTTCCTAGAAATTGAATGGTTTGTGGTCTCACTCCTTTGTGAGGATAAAATGCCACTAGAAAAGTAATCCTTGTTAAATGCCGGGCACCATTTTTCCCTACAATCGTACAATTTTTCTAACCACGGATTCTTATGACACTTATAGTCAATCACCATCTTGAAAATCATAAGATCACAAAAGGAAAAAATATTCACAATTTTAGAAACTATATTCACAATCTGATAACTCTATATTCACAAATACACTCCTCTACATTCACAGTTTTTAAGATCTCTGAACTCAAGTCTGATAAACATTCACACATTCATAACTCTACATTCACAAACCCTATACTATACATTCACAGTTTCAAACGTCCACATTCACACATTTCAGTAATACTTGTTCAGTAATTATATTACTATCTGATCTACATTCACACATTCATGTCTCTATATTCACATATTCAATACTCTATATTCACAGTTTGAAAAGTCCATATTCACACATTTCAGTGATACTTGTTCAGTAATTATATTACTATCTGTTCTACATTCACACATTTAGTACTCTAGATTCACAGCTTCTATACTGTATATTCACAAATCAATAAGTCATTATTTTACAAAAATAGTAATAAAAATTCAAACTCAAAGTGAATGAGTAAAATACAATAACATACCTTGACCAATACAACTCAAACTCAGCTTCGGTGTCTGTGTACTTCAACAAACAATTAAATAGATCCATGAAATTCTTATTGTTCCAAAGTGTCTTGATGTGCTTCTTCGAGTTCTCACCGATATGCCATATGCAAAGACGATGCCGTGATGTTGTAAACACTTGAGAGATGGCAGCAGCCATGGCTGCACATTGATCAGTCATAATGGTTTGTGGACATTTGCCACCCATAGATCTAAGAAATGCTCTAAACAACCATACAAATGACTCTATCCTTTCGTTCATCAAAAAACCACACCCAAACATAATATTCATACAATGGTGGTTCATCCCTACAAATGGACCACATATCATGTCGTACTTGTTAGTGCGATATGTTGTATCATGCACTAATAAGTCTCCAAACAACGCATAGTCCCGTCTCATTTGCTCGTACTTCCAAAAAAAGCTAGTTAATCTTGCATCATCATCAACTTCAAAGTCAAAAAAGAAGTCAGGCTCATTACACTGCCTCCTCCTAAATATTTCAATCAACGAATTCGAATCAGTTCCATCCAAGCTCTTCAATGAATCAGATGCCAATGAATTGTAAGCATCTCGATTGGTAAACCCAACGAGTGGAGAACTTCCTGACTGATGTTTCAAAAACCTTATCCCATCCGCCTAGGCAACCCCACTCTTCTTTAAGTCTCTTAAGTATGAAAGTTGATTATTTCCCACTCTTCTGTGCGAACGAAGTAGGTGACTCTTGTCTTTAGTGCTTAGCTTGTGGTTATGAGCTTTCTTGTGTTTTGTTACTGTCCATACCCCATTACCATCTACATCAAACTGAATATATGCGCTTGACAGTGCGGTTTTGCGTAGGGTTGGAGTGTCAAAAGATATTTGTATGATAAAACGGAAAGTCTGTGACTCCCCGAGTGTCGGTCTTGAAGGAGGGACGTGGAGGTGTGTCAAACGTTCGGGAGTTTACTTGATTGGATCATGCATAGGACTCAAGTGTGGTGAAGGGTGATTTGTAAGTGAGAGTAGTTCATTGGTTGGTTTGAGTGCAAGAGAGTAGTAAAGTAAAAGTGATTTTGTGAATATGTAAAAGGGGTAGGGATTGGATAGTGTTCATGAATATTGTATAGTGGAGTGTCTAAGGTCAAGGATTAGGATTGCTAGGATATTGTCTATTCAAGAGTGTGTTGTCTTAGTCCTTTTCCACCTTGTGTACTAAGGCTTCTTTGACTTAGGAGTGCCTTCAAGCATCCAAAGTTCTAAGAGGAATTTTATCAAACACTTAAGCTACACACTATCCTACTATTCTTAAGAAGTCCATAGGAACTTTGATTGTGTAAAGCTTCAAATCCTAACTCTAATCAAAGACATGAAAGAGTCAAGAGCTCAATCTTTCATCTAGATTGGCCAAATCCAAACAAGATCTCATCAAAACAACAATCAAAAGACAAGAATAGATAATCCATCAACACAAACTCATAGATCCAAGATATAGAGATAAGATCATCACACAAACAATATTCAATCACACAATCCAAATCCCTAGACTAAATTAGCTACTCATGATATGAAATGCAAGCAAAAGCTAATTTAATCCAAGAACAAGATAGCTAAAATTATAGAAATGAAATAGAGATCACCTAGAGAGAAGAAGATCTTCAATCCAAGCTTGTTGTCTTCTACAATGGGGATTGATCTAATCTAAAAACTAAGAAAAATGGAGAAAGCTCTCCAAAGGAAAAACTAAGAAAAGGAAAACTAAAATTCTGGAATCCCCCTGTGAAAATTCATCAAAGGGGTTTAAATAGTCTCTGAAATGACAACCCTAGCTGAAATTCGCGCATCACCGTCTCCACGCCTCTCACACGCGTGTGAGCGTGCGTGGGAAGCTTCTGGAAAGTTTTCACGCTTGCTCACACGCGTGTGGCCTTCCAGATTGGTCCTCCGGGGCTTCGCTCTTGCCTGGTTTGCTCTTTAAGCTCAACTTTTGGTCCTATTTGCTCCCGGGCTCCTGTTTTACTTCTTTTAAGCTAAAAATGGCTTTTGTGCATCAGTTAGTGATTTTCAAGTATTTACGCACATAATTTACCAAATAAGGATGCTATAGACGCGATAAAACACCCTAAAATGTGCCTGAAATAAGGGTATCTCGGAGTCTTATCAAATTTTCCACACTTTGTTTCTTGCTTGTCCTCAAGCAAGGCATTTTACTCTCTAAGCATATTAGTCTCCGAGATACTCTCTCATGCGAAACAAAGCTTTTGGCAAGTCAAAATGATGGGTGTCTAAGACTGTTGAAACGGGGGAAATCATTTGTGTTATCTATAAAGGATTTTGGTCAGATGTCAGCAACTCAAGAAATATTTTCGGGAAATAAAAACCTTTCGTAGATAAACAAATAAAACAAGGGATCACACTTCTCGCACCATACGCAAGCATGCATTTCCAAAGTTTTGGTTCACCTTCTATTTAAATAGGGCCTCTAGCCGATCCTACTAGTGGGGACGATGTGCACTAGCTAATCAACTTTCCATCCTTATACGCTAAAGCCCAACGTAAATGTAAATGAGGGTAGGGGCATGGACCACTCACCGCTTTTGGCTTAGCGCGGTCCGTCTTTCTTCTCACTTCCTAGGATAACGTCATCAAGCCACTCGACTTCACATGGATCCTAGCAAAGCGGCTCACCTCAGCTCTATTTTCTCAATTCTTGGGATCTTTTTATGTGAACAACCGACTCCAGATAAAGCTTTTTGCTTACCGAAGACTATGGTTTGGACACAACCCAACGAATTGGCTTCCCTCAATTTTAAACTCTTTGGTGATTGGCCTTTTGCCTTTCGACTTCTCCTCGTGTCAACCCCTCATGCCTTTTTCTATTTAATGTTCAAGGGTTTTGTTTTCTCATTAAGCTCACCATTAGACTCACCTTTTGCCACATGCCCTACCAAGGTTAGTTCAATTCCGGGCCTCGCTAGTTTTATCTTTCTAAAATTAAAGAGTGCACACTCCCACTTCGAGAGATCCTTGACTAAGGTCCTACGTAAATAAGAGGTGAACATCATGCAAGCATGCAAGAATATAAACTTATTTGGCTCTAAACACTCTCATGGGTGCGAGAAATAACTTCCTCAAAGATATTTTGAGAGTAAAAATTTTTGGGCATCCAGTCAAAATTCTCCCTAGATAACACAAATAATAACTCTCTTTTCAAAACTGCAAATGCACCCGCTTATCATTCCCAAGAGTTTCAACTTCTTATACTAAGCATGTAAGCATGTAAAGCACGAAGTGCGTCCTTTCCACACTTTAAAGTAAACATCGTCCTCGATGTTTCCATACGTACAGGGTAAAGGAACGAAACAGGGATTCTAAAGATAAACAAATAAGGATCCCTTTCCACACTTTGGAAATTGCTCTGGGATATAGGGTATGCATCAAACGATCCTATTAATCATGGTAAGCTTTAATATACTCATACACAAAGCTATAAAGATAATATTTCCACACTTTAAAGATCAAAACGGGGCTTAAAATTAGAAAAGTGATAAGAGGATAAACCAAGTATGCATCCCTCTTTCCACACTTTAGCTTCTAGCATAGGCCCGCTCCCGTTATAGATGCTCTATAAGAAATGGAGACATAACATACAAAAAGGGTTTTCGGAGTACTATTCAATTATTATAAGCTGATAGAAATATAAAAGCAATAAAAATAACAGAAACTTAGATAATAAAGCATAAAAATATGTAGAATTATTCGAATAAAAATGCAGAAAAGTAAAGCAGTTGGAAATTAAATAACATAAAGCGATAAAGATAAATAAGCAAAGTAAAGAAATAAAGGAAATAAAAGTCGGAACCCCGCGCATAGGGATCCTAATGTTCAGATGGGGCTAGCAACCATAGCAACCAAAGTCACAGAACTCAGAATCAAGTGTCAATAGGTTAGGACTGAGAAAAATTGAAGGAAGGCATCACTCATCACCGAAGGGACGGAATTGCCTGTCGAATCTAGCTTCAAGAGCGGCAATTCTTCTATCATTATCCTCCACCACCTGTCTCATGCGGTTGAGGTCCTCGGTGTGAACATCCTGTCTCGCGGAGATGGATGTGAAGTGGCCTTGTTGCCAAGTATGTTCCTCACGCCAATAGTTCATTTGTTCCTCATGGAGCTGTCTATGAAAATTCTGTGTCGTGGCCCAATCCATTGGAATAGGGCCTTGCTCCTGTGCAGCATCCTCCTCCTCATTCTCTTCCTCGTCCTCATCATCATCATCAGAAACCTCTAGATCAGGTGCATCATCACCTCCAAGCCTTAGTTCTGCAGTAAAGAACTCACCCACGGAAAAAGAGATTGTACAACCATCGGATCTCTCCCCCATCAACCGGTTCAGTAGGCCCAACCCAATGCACAGTTTAGTAACGAAAGGTCCAATGAACACAGTCTGAACCTTAGGCTTTTGCTGGGTCTGAAGCCACTTTTTAGCTTGAACGCCCATGTTGATGCGAACATCATTCTCCATGCACCACATGTAGAATAGATCCTGCTTGTATACCTTGTTGCGATTTGTGGTTCGTCTTGAGAGATTTATAGCAAAGGCTAATATGATAGCCTTTAGAGCATTCCGGGTGATGAGCTTTGCTTTCAAGTTTGAAGAGTTATATGGGGCATTGTTGGTGATTCTTCTCCAATACTGTCTAGCAACTTCGTCAGTATCAAAATCTTCCTTGAAATCTTTGAAATATGGCATGGACACGCTTGCTGCATCATGAAAACCGAGTGTAACACCTAAAGTGTTGACAGACATACAGTAATGGATGCCGAAAAGAGTGAATGAAATAGACTCTCTCGCATCGTTGACTTCCCTTCTAATTTCCAAGGTCGCCAAGAATTCATAGGTGACAGGCGCATAGGTGGGTCCTCTCCACTGAAACAGATAGCGGAGCTGTGGGTGCCTAAGAAGCCTATTCACTTCGTCCAAACAACCAAATTCTCTTAAAACATTATCCTCAAAGTGACGACCAACAGAAAGCTGCTTCCCTTTATAGTTATCCACTGTTGCAAGTTGAATGGGTGTCAAGTGTCGCAATGACCTTGACCCCGGCTCTTGTATAGCCTGTTGAGCTGTAGCTTGTTGCCGTGTCCTTGATCGACTCGATTCCCCTATATCATGTTTTGATTTCTTTGCAATTTCTTTCGAGCGTCCCATCCTACAAATTATAGAAATTATCATTCATGGTAATTGGCTTTAAACAAGTCACCATCATATTTGTGTAAAATTCCTTGTCAAAATAATGGATTTCAAACATATAGGGCTAAGTATTTTCGAAAATTTCGCCATAGTTTCCCCTATATTTTGGACAATTCTATCATAAGAATATCAACAATATCATTCCATTATCACACACATGCATAAATTCATCATAAGATATATAAATTTGATAGTCAAATAAGAAGTCAACTACAAAAGTCAAGAATTTCAAAAAGTCAACTTCATCTTCTTCCCCAAATTCAAAATTAGGGTTTGAAATTGAAAATTCAATTTGGGCAATGTAGCATGTGAAAAGTCAAATTGATGGCATATAATAGTTCTACAACAAGTTTATTCACCAATTTAAGCATCAATTTCATAATTTCAACAAGAAATCTAACAAACCCATTTGTTCATCAATGGTGTTCACACTTGAAGTTCAAAAATATATAACAATCCATCAATGTAACCATCAATAATGAAAGAAAACATCAAAGGATAGTTCTATGAAGCATTATAACCAATTTAAACATTCAAAATCATTCAAAATCATGCAAGGGAAAGTGGAATAAATTTCACATTCAAGCTCTTCCAAACTCATGAATATTCAAGGTTAAAGAGTTAAAAAGATGAAAAATTACCTTGATGTTAATGTTTTGATCTTCCTTGAAGGTAAAAAGTAAGAAATATGTTCAAACCTTGAGTTTGGTTCTTCCTTGCGTGGAGAAGAGAAGAGAAAAGTTGTGTTTTGGGGCAAAATAGCGTGGAGTGGCCGAACAAGGGTTTTAAACCCGTAGGGGGCTTCCACGCCGGTCACACTCGTGTGACCGTGCGTGGAAGCTCTCTGTCTCGCTCCCACGCATGGCAACACGCGTGTGAGCGTGCGTGGGAGGCTACTGCCTCGTTCCCACGCACAGCTATACACGTGTGAGCCTAGTGTAGGTCCACTGCATTGTTTTCTTCCGATTTTTGGCTTTGCCTTCCATACCTATGTCAAAATTTAGCCTTTCCAAAGCAATTTTTAGTCCCGACTCCTACAAGTTAGTCCTCAAAACATGGTTCCATTTGATTGTAGCAAATTATTAGAACAAAAACATCAAAAACTAAAGCATAAAAATAATGTAAAGCATATTATTAAAACCTTGGGTTGCCTCCCAAGTAACGCCACTGTTTACGTCATTGGCTAGACGCATCATACCTTGGTTAAAATTCAACCATATTCCTTGGTAGTGGGTAGAAAGCATTTTGGTACCCACGTGTTCTTCCAGGTAAGCTTATCATTCCTCCGCTTCGGTTTTGGTTTCACCTTTGATTTGACCTTTGCCCTTTCATCGTCATTAGCTCCTTCTTTTGCTTTTTCCTTGTCATCATTTGTGGCTTGTCCCTCGAATCTCAAGGTAATTTCACCTGAACTAACATCTATTCGTGCACGACAAGTAGCCAGAAATGGTCTCCCAAGAATTAAGGATTCATGGGGATCATCATCTCCCATCTTACAGACAATAAAATCGACAGGCACAAGAAATTTTCCTATTCTTACTAAAACATCTTCCGCTAAGCCTTCAGGATACCGTGTGGTTCCGTCAGCTAAACGTAGAGTCAGCCTCGCCGGTTTCAAACGTGGTAAGTTCAATTTTTCAAAAAGATTCGAAGACATGACATTAATAGAAGCACCAAGATCAGCAAGAGCGTTTCTAGGTTCCATGTTCTGTATAGAACAAGGAATCAACAAAGCTCCAGGGTCACCCTTCTTTCTGGGGTTTCCCTCAGTTAAACAAGCCGAAGATTCTTGGCTTAAACAAGTAAAATTATCACAAATGTCATTCTCAAACAACTCACGGCATTCTTTGCTATTGAAAATTTTTTGAAATAAAGCATTAATTGTACCTTCTCGAGCCGTTTCTTTCTCTTTTGAACTTTTGATGTCCGAAGTGGTTTTCTCCTTGTGTTCTTTCATTGATATGGTGCATGAACTGTTCGCATTTTTCAATTCAAGATTTGGACTACAAGAGGTAGTCTTGTTTCTTTGGTCATCTACCTTACATTGGCATGTTCCACAGATAGCATCCATTGGATCACATTTCACATGTGTTTCTTCTTTTGCGTCAATGGCATTGACTCTCTCTTTCGGATTATTTTCAGTGTTACTCGGGAGTTGTCCGTAGTGTCGATCTGACATCATCTTAAACATTTGAGAGATTTGATTCTCAATTGTCTTAAGTGTGGCCTTAGACTCTTGTCGAAGACTAGAAATTTCTTGTCTAATCTCTTGTTTCAGATTTGCCCGATCATTTTTGAGTTCCATGATCGTCCTTGTAAGTCTTTCATCTACCTCGCGGATTTCATCCCTCCTTTGTTGAGTAAAATCAAGTTGAGAGTCGTATTGTAGCCTGAACTGGGTCATTTGATTTCCATTTCCTTGGTTTTGATTGTACATCAGTCTGTTCTTGTCATTTTGTCCATATGCAGGCTTGTGTCCATAGTTGTATTGTCTTTGCGCTTGATATCCGTCATTGTGGCTATTGTTCCAAACCCTCTCCCTGTTTCCAATTGTTGTTTGATCTTTGGTTTTGTCCATAAGCATTGAAGTTGGAGTTCCTTTGATAATCTACCGCCTCAACTTGTTCAGATGCAGACGTAGAAGTGCAAATATTGGTGTCATGAGGTCCTCCATAGATATTACAATAAAGTGCCAAGGCCATGCAAGGCTTGGGTTTCCCTTCCATTTTTTCTACCATAGCCTGTAGCTTTTTGATTTCGTGATTCATTGCTTCGATTTTGGCCTCACTTGCCACTCGATTATCAACTTCATAAATTCCTCCATGATCTCTTCTTCGTTCATACCAACAGGATGTGTTTTTAGATATTATCTCGATTAGTTCTTCAGCCTCTTGCAAAGCTAGGGAGACAAAGGCACCGCTGGAGGATGAGTCAAGTGACATCTTCCCTTCATCCGTTAACCCTCCATAGAAAGAGCTAATCATGTCCCATGGGTGCATCAGATCTTGTGGGCATTGCCTTTTAAGAACTTTAAATCTTCGCCAACCCTCTCCCAGACTTTCAAGTCTTCACTAGTACAAAAATGTAAATACGCTACACCCGTAAAAGACTTTAGGCTACACCTGTAGCAGGTGTAGCCTATGCCAGTGACGCTAAAAGGCATAAGCTTTTCGCAGCACCTGTTAACAGGTGCCGCGAAAAGCTCACAATATTTTATTATTTCTTTCTTTTCGCGGCACCTCTTCAAAGAGGTGCCGCTGATACCTTTTTTGTTTTTTTTTTAAAAAATAATATATATATATATATATATATATATATATATATATATATATATATATATATATATATGTATATATAAAATATACTAAACAGGTAAAATTAAAAAAAGCAATATTGTCAAACTAAATAAGATTATTACATTAGAAACTAAAATATAACAAAAATCTTTATTTCTCTATAAATTCCCAATGAAACTCCACTCTATATCATCTGGAAGCTGCAAATCGGCAATATGCCCAAAATTTGAAATCTAACACTTATCAATAAGGGAAAGCAGAGTAATAGAAAACTCAGTACAAATTTTTCATCATCAAAAAGAGAATACATGCTTGGAAACACATCTCTCAATTTCATTTCATTTTTCCAAAAAAAAAAATTATTTCATTGAAAAGAGTGTTTACCTGCTACAGTTGGAACTATTAAATTCTTCTCCAAATATTGAATAATAGCCATAGACACATAGTATTCAAAATAAATTACAAATAAAAGGAAATAAATCAAATACACTAATAATATTCCAAATAAATACACTAATATTCGAAATAAATAAATAAAAATAAATAAATGAAATACAAAATTTTTTTTTTAAAAAAAAAGAAAAGAAACTTATCAGACGACGGCAATGGTGGAGGAGCGGTGTCGGCGGTGGAGACGACAGCAATGGCTGTGAGTAGTGTCGACGTCCGGCAGTTCGCAACAGATCTAAAGAGAATGGCGGCGGCGGCAGCGGAGGAGTTGACGGCATAAGCTGTGAGCGGCGTTAGCGTCCACAGGTAGTAGATCTGAAGAGAATGGCGGCGGCGGCGGCGGAGGAGTTGACGGCATAGGCGGTGACCGGCGTTGGCGTCCATAGGCAGTAGATCTAAAGAGAATGGCGTCGGCGGCGGCGGAGGAGTTGACGGCATAGGCGGTGACTGGCGTTGGCGTCCACAGGCAGTAGATCTGAAGAGAATGGTGTCGGCGGCGGCAAAGGAGTTTATGGCATAGATGGTGAGCGTCGACAGCTTGGGTCTCAAACGAAGAAGAAGAAGAATCTAAGAATTTGCTACGGTTTGGGTCTCAAAAGAAGAAGAAAAATCTAAGAATCTGCTAAGTGTGAAGAAGAAGAAGTTGGGATGGAGAAGAAGAAAAAGAAACTAAGCGTGGGATGGAGAGGATGAATTTGACCCTTGGGATGACCCTTTGACATTATAACCGTGGATGGAGAATAATTATATGAATAAACTTTAGCAAAAAAAAAAAAAAAAAAGAAAAAGAGTTAGATTGAGTTTTCGCGGTACCCACAAAAGCGGGTGCCGCGGAAAGTTAAATATTATTTTAATATTTACTTTTTGCGGCATCTGTTCTCGGTGGGTGTCGCGAAAAGTAGTGTCTTTTTTATTTTAAGGGAATACACTACACTTGTTTTAAGAGGTGTAGCGGAAAGCTGTCCTTATATGTGCAATTTTGTAGTAGTGCTTCCTTGTTTGAATTCTTGTATCAGCCTTCTAATCCTCATAGTCTTTGTAATGGGAAAGAACTCGTTCATGAATTCACGATGTAACTGTTGCCACGTTCTGAAATGATTGTCGTCTTGGCTTTCCAACCATCGTGCTGCCTTGAAATGATTGTCGTCTTGGCTTTCCAACCATCGTGCTGCCTCTCCTATAACTGAAAATGGGCTTTCCAACCATCGTGCTGCCTCTCCTATAACTGAAAATGGAAATAATTTGAGTCGTACTATTTCCTCGCTAACGCCTTCTTGTCTGTACATCCCACATGCTCGTATAAACCTTGTGATGTGTGCGTTGGGATCTTCCGATGGTAATCCCGAAAATTGATTGTTCTGAACCAGTGTGAGAATAGTTGGATGCACGTGAAAGTTGACGTTCTCCATTGGAGGTACATAGATTGAGTTGTGCATGTTAAAATCCGGAGTCATGTAATCTGCAATTGATCTTTGTGGTTCTTGAGGATTTCCATAATATTCCTCTTTACGAGTGTTTTCTTGATTGTTTGCTCGGTTAGCTTGTGGTTCTTCAATGATTGGTTCCTCATGGTTAATCGGTACTTGTGGATTAATTGGAACTGGGGGTGGATTTGGTACTATTGTGCCTCTTCTTTGTGGGTTTCTTGTTGCGCTTGATGAAGCCATTAGTGATCCTTGTGTATTTTTCCTTCTAGTTGCTCGATTAATTTCAGGAATGTAGGGTAGTAAACCTTGATTTCCTTTTGCTCTCGTGTGCATTCACCTAGTAAAATTATCAACGAAACGAAAATTTCCACAATTGACTAGAAGTAGTCAATTGGGTTAGTAGCAAAAACAAGTAAAAACAAAACAAAATTAAGTGGAATGGATTAACATTTCTCAAATCTAGCATTCATGCAATCAAAGTAAACAAAAACATATGACAACCTATTGCCCTCCCCGGCAACGGCGCCATTTTGACATTGCGGTTTTGCGTAGGGTTGGAGTGTCAAAAGATATTTGTATGATAAAACGGAAATTCTGTGACTCCCCGAGTGTCGGTCTCGAAGGAGGGACGTGGAGGTGTGTCAAACGTTCGGGAGTTTACTTGATTGGATCATGCATAGGACTCGAGTGTGGTGATGGGTGATTTGTAAGTGAGAGTAGTTCATTGGTTGGTTTGAGTGCAAAAGAGTAGTAAAGTAAAAGTGATTTTGTGAATATGTAAAAGGGGTAGGGATTGGATAGTGTTCATGAATATTGTATAGTGGAGTGTCTAAGGTCAAGGATTAGGATTGCTAGGATATTGTCTATTCAAGAGTGTGTTGTCTTAGTCCTTTTCCACCTTGTGTACTAAGGCTTCTTTGACTTAGGAGTGCCTTCAAGCATCCAAAGTTCTAAGAGGAATTTTATCAAACACTTAAACTACACACTATCCTACTATTCTTAAGAAGTCCATAGGAACTTTGATTGTGTAAAGCTTCAAATCCTAACTCTAATCAAAGACATGAAAGAGTCAAGAGCTCAATCTTTCATCTAGATTGGCCAAATCCAAACAAGATCTCATCAAAACAACAATCAAAAGACAAGAATAGATAATCCATCAACACAAACTCATAGAACCAAGATATAGAGATAAGATCATCACACAAACAATATTCAATCACACAATCCAAATCCCTAGACTAAATTAGCTACTCATGATATGAAATGCAAGCAAAAGCTAATTTAATCCAAGAACAAGATAGCTAAAATTATAGAAATGAAATAGAGATCACCTAGAGAGAAGAAGATCTTCAATCTAAAGTTGTTGTCTTCTACAATGGGGATTGATCTAATCTAAAAACTAAGAAAAATGGAGAAAGCTCTCCAAAGGAAAAACTAAGAAAAGGAAAACTAAAATTCTGGAATCCCCCTGTGAAAATTTATCAAAGGGGTTTAAATAGTCTCCGAAATGACAACCCTAGCTGAAATTCGCGCATCACCGTCTCCACGCCTCTCACACGCGTGTGAGCGTGCGTGGGAAGCTTCTGGAAAGTTTTCACGCTTGCTCACACGCGTGTGGCCTTCCAGATTGGTCCTCCGGGGCTCCGCTCTNCGTCTTGGCTTTCCAACCATCGTGCTGCCTCTCCTATAACTGAAAATGGAAATAATTTGAGTCGTACTATTTCCTCGCTAACGCCTTCTTGTCTGTACATCCCACATGCTCGTATAAACCTTGTGATGTGTGCGTTGGGATCTTCCGATGGTAATCCCGAAAATTGATTGTTCTGAACCAGTGTGAGAATAGTTGGATGCACGTGAAAGTTGACGTTCTCCATTGGAGGTACATAGATTGAGTTGTGCATGTTAAAATCCGGAGTCATGTAATCTGCAATTGATCTTTGTGGTTCTTGAGGATTTCCATAATATTCCTCTTTACGAGTGTTTTCTTGATTGTTTGCTCGGTTAGCTTGTGGTTCTTCAATGATTGGTTCCTCATGGTTAATCGGTACTTGTGGATTAATTGGAACTGGGGGTGGATTTGGTACTATTGTGCCTCTTCTTTGTGGGTTTCTTGTTGCGCTTGATGAAGCCATTAGTGATCCTTGTGTATTTTTCCTTCTAGTTGCTCGATTAATTTCAGGAATGTAGGGTAGTAAACCTTGATTTCCTTTTGCTCTCGTGTGCATTCACCTAGTAAAATTATCAACGAAACGAAAATTTCCACAATTGACTAGAAGTAGTCAATTGGGTTAGTAGCAAAAACAAGTAAAAACAAAACAAAATTAAGTGGAATGGATTAACATTTCTCAAATCTAGCATTCATGCAATCAAAGTAAACAAAAACATATGACAACCTATTGCCCTCCCCGGCAACGGCGCCATTTTGACATTGCGGTTTTGCGTAGGGTTGGAGTGTCAAAAGATATTTGTATGATAAAACGGAAATTCTGTGACTCCCCGAGTGTCGGTCTCGAAGGAGGGACGTGGAGGTGTGTCAAACGTTCGGGAGTTTACTTGATTGGATCATGCATAGGACTCGAGTGTGGTGATGGGTGATTTGTAAGTGAGAGTAGTTCATTGGTTGGTTTGAGTGCAAAAGAGTAGTAAAGTAAAAGTGATTTTGTGAATATGTAAAAGGGGTAGGGATTGGATAGTGTTCATGAATATTGTATAGTGGAGTGTCTAAGGTCAAGGATTAGGATTGCTAGGATATTGTCTATTCAAGAGTGTGTTGTCTTAGTCCTTTTCCACCTTGTGTACTAAGGCTTCTTTGACTTAGGAGTGCCTTCAAGCATCCAAAGTTCTAAGAGGAATTTTATCAAACACTTAAACTACACACTATCCTACTATTCTTAAGAAGTCCATAGGAACTTTGATTGTGTAAAGCTTCAAATCCTAACTCTAATCAAAGACATGAAAGAGTCAAGAGCTCAATCTTTCATCTAGATTGGCCAAATCCAAACAAGATCTCATCAAAACAACAATCAAAAGACAAGAATAGATAATCCATCAACACAAACTCATAGAACCAAGATATAGAGATAAGATCATCACACAAACAATATTCAATCACACAATCCAAATCCCTAGACTAAATTAGCTACTCATGATATGAAATGCAAGCAAAAGCTAATTTAATCCAAGAACAAGATAGCTAAAATTATAGAAATGAAATAGAGATCACCTAGAGAGAAGAAGATCTTCAATCTAAAGTTGTTGTCTTCTACAATGGGGATTGATCTAATCTAAAAACTAAGAAAAATGGAGAAAGCTCTCCAAAGGAAAAACTAAGAAAAGGAAAACTAAAATTCTGGAATCCCCCTGTGAAAATTTATCAAAGGGGTTTAAATAGTCTCCGAAATGACAACCCTAGCTGAAATTCGCGCATCACCGTCTCCACGCCTCTCACACGCGTGTGAGCGTGCGTGGGAAGCTTCTGGAAAGTTTTCACGCTTGCTCACACGCGTGTGGCCTTCCAGATTGGTCCTCCGGGGCTCCGCTCTTGCCTGGTTTGCTCTTTAAGCTCAACTTTTGGTCCTATTTGCTCCCGGGGCTCCTGTTTTACTTCTTTTAAGCTAAAAATGGCTTTTGTGCATCAGTTAGTGATTTTCAAGCATTTACGCACATAATTTACCAAATAAGGACACTATAGACGCGATAAAACACCCTAAAATGTGCCTGAAATAAGGGTATCTCAGAGTCTTATCAGCGCCACACCCCGTCCTTAAATCAATCTTTGAATACGCCTTAACACCACTATTTTTCTTGGACTTACTACCAGCCTTAGAGCACAAAAATGTCTTCATCTTAACATTTTTAGTAGACCCTTGGTAGCGTTGCTTACCCTTCCTCACACTAAAACCAACTCTAAATGCATAATCGTTATACAACTCATACGCTTCATCACCATTACTTACTACAATACCCACCAAATCTTGATCAACTGCACATATGAAATATAACCTCAAGTATGGAAAAGCATACCAAAGGAAACAAATAAAAAGCAATCTAATGGAAATATATTCTCTACGTAGAGGGGGGGGGGGGCAGGGAATGCCGAATAAATCCAACTACACTCTACTAAAAGAATAACATTTCCATCAAATCTCTAAAGCATATTTGTAGAAGTATGTTACAGATTCACACATTGATAATTCTACATTCACAGAACCTATACTCTATATTCACAGTTAGAAAACTCCACATTCACACATTTCAGTGATACTTGTTCAGTAATATAATTACTATCTGTTCTACATTCACACATTTGTAACTCTACATTCACATACCCTATACTCTGTATTCACAGCTTGAAACCTCCACATTCACACANAAAACAAAATTAAGTGGAATGGATTAACATTTCTCAAATCTAGCATTCATGCAATCAAAGTAAACAAAAACATATGACAACCTATTGCCCTCCCCGGCAACGGCGCCATTTTGACATTGCGGTTTTGCGTAGGGTTGGAGTGTCAAAAGATATTTGTATGATAAAACGGAAATTCTGTGACTCCCCGAGTGTCGGTCTCGAAGGAGGGACGTGGAGGTGTGTCAAACGTTCGGGAGTTTACTTGATTGGATCATGCATAGGACTCGAGTGTGGTGATGGGTGATTTGTAAGTGAGAGTAGTTCATTGGTTGGTTTGAGTGCAAAAGAGTAGTAAAGTAAAAGTGATTTTGTGAATATGTAAAAGGGGTAGGGATTGGATAGTGTTCATGAATATTGTATAGTGGAGTGTCTAAGGTCAAGGATTAGGATTGCTAGGATATTGTCTATTCAAGAGTGTGTTGTCTTAGTCCTTTTCCACCTTGTGTACTAAGGCTTCTTTGACTTAGGAGTGCCTTCAAGCATCCAAAGTTCTAAGAGGAATTTTATCAAACACTTAAACTACACACTATCCTACTATTCTTAAGAAGTCCATAGGAACTTTGATTGTGTAAAGCTTCAAATCCTAACTCTAATCAAAGACATGAAAGAGTCAAGAGCTCAATCTTTCATCTAGATTGGCCAAATCCAAACAAGATCTCATCAAAACAACAATCAAAAGACAAGAATAGATAATCCATCAACACAAACTCATAGAACCAAGATATAGAGATAAGATCATCACACAAACAATATTCAATCACACAATCCAAATCCCTAGACTAAATTAGCTACTCATGATATGAAATGCAAGCAAAAGCTAATTTAATCCAAGAACAAGATAGCTAAAATTATAGAAATGAAATAGAGATCACCTAGAGAGAAGAAGATCTTCAATCTAAAGTTGTTGTCTTCTACAATGGGGATTGATCTAATCTAAAAACTAAGAAAAATGGAGAAAGCTCTCCAAAGGAAAAACTAAGAAAAGGAAAACTAAAATTCTGGAATCCCCCTGTGAAAATTTATCAAAGGGGTTTAAATAGTCTCCGAAATGACAACCCTAGCTGAAATTCGCGCATCACCGTCTCCACGCCTCTCACACGCGTGTGAGCGTGCGTGGGAAGCTTCTGGAAAGTTTTCACGCTTGCTCACACGCGTGTGGCCTTCCAGATTGGTCCTCCGGGGCTCCGCTCTTGCCTGGTTTGCTCTTTAAGCTCAACTTTTGGTCCTATTTGCT
The DNA here is from genome assembly GCF_003576645.1 of Ipomoea triloba. Taxonomy (NCBI): domain Eukaryota; kingdom Viridiplantae; phylum Streptophyta; class Magnoliopsida; order Solanales; family Convolvulaceae; genus Ipomoea; species Ipomoea triloba. Next base: position 12,763,619 of record NC_044921.1, read on the forward strand.
CCCGGGGCTCCTGTTTTACTTCTTTTAAGCTAAAAATGGCTTTTGTGCATCAGTTAGTGATTTTCAAGCATTTACGCACATAATTTACCAAATAAGGACACTATAGACGCGATAAAACACCCTAAAATGTGCCTGAAATAAGGGTATCTCAGAGTCTTATCAGCGCCACACCCCGTCCTTAAATCAATCTTTGAATACGCCTTAACACCACTATTTTTCTTGGACTTACTACCAGCCTTAGAGCACAAAAATGTCTTCATCTTAACATTTTTAGTAGACCCTTGGTAGCGTTGCTTACCCTTCCTCACACTAAAACCAACTCTAAATGCATAATCGTTATACAACTCATACGCTTCATCACCATTACTTACTACAATACCCACCAAATCTTGATCAACTGCACATATGAAATATAACCTCAAGTATGGAAAAGCATACCAAAGGAAACAAATAAAAAGCAATCTAATGGAAATATATTCTCTACGTAGAGGGGGGGGGGGGCAGGGAATGCCGAATAAATCCAACTACACTCTACTAAAAGAATAACATTTCCATCAAATCTCTAAAGCATATTTGTAGAAGTATGTTACAGATTCACACATTGATAATTCTACATTCACAGAACCTATACTCTATATTCACAGTTAGAAAACTCCACATTCACACATTTCAGTGATACTTGTTCAGTAATATAATTACTATCTGTTCTACATTCACACATTTGTAACTCTACATTCACATACCCTATACTCTGTATTCACAGCTTGAAACCTCCACATTCACACATTTCAGGGGCAATATGTTTAGCAATTATATCAACACTGTTATGCATTCACACATTCAAAACTCTATATTCACAGTTCCTATACTCTATATTCACACATCAAACACTATTACACACAACTACACATAAATCGTAAATCAATATGAAACACTAATTTTACTCTAAAAAACAATTTAAAAAAAAAACCTGGAATTGAAGTAGAATCCTCAACATTTATACAGCCTTGATCATTGCTTGTTGAGACAACAACTAAATCTGCATTCACTACAAATATAAAAAAATAAAACAGGGTATCAGGAAACAGTGTGAATCTATAGTTCTAAATGTGTGAATCTAGAACTATGTATCTGTGAATGTAGAGTTGTATAAGTGTGAATTTAAATCTCTGTATTTCTAACTAAAAACATAGGTGTGTGAGTACAAAACTTTTTTACATATGAATGTAGAGCTCTATAATTATGAATCTACAGCTCTGGAAATGTGAATGTACAGCTACGTGATTGTGAACATATACCTTTGACAATCTCAAATACATGGTAAACAATCAATCTAAGCCATAAATCCTAAATTCGAAAAACACAAACATAAATCTATACAATTCATCAAACATGAATCTAAACTTAAAACCTGCAATCGAAGATGAGCCATCAACGTGTAAACTTAGTTGATCTACTGCCTCTACCATCACTACAAATATAAAAAAAATACACCATAAATCCTAAATTCGAAAAACACAATCACAAATCTATACAATTCATCAAATATGAATCAAAACTTAAAACCTGGAATCGAAGATAATCCATCAATGTGCAAACTTAGTTGATATGCCTCTTCCATCATTGAAGAAGAATTGCAATGGTGAATCGAATGAAAATCGCTATGATGAATCAGAGGAGAACTGCGATGATGAATCAGAGGAGAACTACGATGATGAATCGAGCGAGAATTGCGATGATGAATGAGTGAAGAATGACAATGATGAATGAGCGAAGAATTGCGCTAATTGGTTTGCGGTAGTTGAACGAGAATCGGACAACCGCTGCTGCGTTAACGGCGTTAATGATCAAAATTTTTTTTTAAAACGCCTAAAACGACGTCGTTTTGGACCCGGGTCCATGGCATAATTTGCGTTGCAAGGTGGACCTGGGTCCACGGCATAATTTGCGGGGAGTGTTGGGCTGGATCTGGAGTCTAGGCTTGACCCACTTCATTAAAATAATTTATTAATTGGGCCTTTAATCTATTTGTTTATGAATCCTGATTTATTATATGTTCTATATATATTTGTTTAATAAATCAGGCCTATTATTTGTATTATAATTTGTATTCAAATTGAAATTTGGTAAAGTTTTGAAAATTATATAGTCTTTAAAGAAATTTTCATTCAAATTGTAAACTGAAATTACCAAAATGGTCCCTTGGCTATGTTGATTTCACATTTTTGGTCCTAGTCATTTTGACTTGGCTAATTACATCCTTCGACTATCAAATGTTTAACCATTTTGGTCCTCCGGTGACTTAGACGATAATTTTTTAGGGATATTATTAGAAGTTCACTAGAAAGCAAGAGTAGAGGGCACTAGAGAGCCCAAAAGAAAATGGCGAATTCACATTGAACTTCCAATAATATCACTGAAAAATTGCCGTCTAAGTCGTCGAAAAACCAAAATGGTTAAAAACCTAATAGTCGAAGGATGTAATTAGGCAAGTCAAAATGACTAGGACCAAAAATGTGAAATCAACCTAGTCGAGGGACCATTTTGGTAATTTACTCATTTAAATTTTATTATTTAATATGTTCATATTTTAAATTGCTATAATGTTTTATGCAATTTGTTGTTTAATATGAAGTTTATGTTTTTGTAATATGTGTTTTATGTTCAATAAACATACTTTTTAGTCTTTCAATTATGCAATTTAAATTTATGCCTTACAAAAGCATATTTAGGAATTAGTGAAATTCCTTAGGATATTGGACTTTAGCATATTGCATAGTACATAAGGCTTAGTGCAACTGGGTAGTGCCTCAAGATTAGCACATTAGTAATACATACAGTTTAGTACAACTACGGTAGTGCCTGCAGGTTAGTACATTCAGTTCAAAAGTTCACCTATCCTTAAAAGCCTTTTTCAAACCGTGAACATCAAAGTTTTGAATAACACCTTCAGAACGATTATGCTATAATGTGAAATTGCATGACCCGGGGAAAGTTTCTTGTGCAAGTTCCCTTGAAATCCTATTCTGTCTAAGGAGTTGGTTTTTAATGGGCCTTAGCCCAACCAACTTTACTGGAGTATACTTGGGAATTGCATGTCATGTTAATTGTATAATTAGTTTTGCTTTTTCAAAATCTATACCGATGCGATAGTACAATTTTTAGTTAATTAAGGAGTAGCCACAACATCCTTAATTTAATTAATATTGTACATCAAGTTTTTCCTAAATCGCATAAAGTTTAGGCATAAATTGTGATTAATTATACTTAATATAATGAAATTTAGCCCACAGGCAATTTTGTTATATTTGTATGATTGATCAGGTTAAAATACCTTGCTATGACCATAATTTAGCCCACAGGCAATTATGTGTCGGCATATAGTTTTTGGTAGTTTTTTAACATTGAGAATAGAAATTCAACCTTGTATCCATCTCATTTCTATTTTAAAAATTTTCCAAGGTCCTTTTTGCGTAAAAATTTAGCCCACAGGCAATTTTTATGGCATTTGGATCTAGGACATGCATCATTTACATTGGTAATGTATGCAATTTAGTTCTATCGATGCCTCAAAATTCTAATCCAAACTTTTACCTTTACAGTATCTCAATTCGTTACTCACACAGATTTGAACATCGAAGTTTCAGAACTTAGGGGCGACAACTATAAGACGTGGAAGGAAACTATTCTTCTTAATTTAGGGTGGAAAGACTTGGACTACGCTATTCACAATGAGAAACCGCATGTCCCCACTAAAGACAGTACCCAAGATGAGGTTGCGCTATATGAGCGGTGGGGTAGATCCAATCGGCTCAGCACAATGTACATCAAGGCGAAAATATCTAATGGGATTTGGGGTTCCGTTAGTGAGAAGCATAAGGATGTCCGAGCATTGCTCAAGGCTATTGACGACCAATTCGTCACTTCAGAAAAGGCTTTAGCTAGCACCCTCATCATGAGATTATCCTCTCTTCGTCTTACTTCCGTCAAAGGTGTGCGTGAGCACATCATAGAATTGCGTGACATTGTGGCTCAACTTAAGACTCTTGGGGTAGATATGTCAGATGAATTTCTTATGTACTATGCTTTGTACACCCTACTATCATCGTACAGACCTTTTAAAATCTCTTACAACACACATAAGGAAAAATGGTCTATAAATGATTTAATGACCATGCATGTTCAGGAAAAAGGTAGATTGGTGATGGAAATGGGTGAAAGTGCCATGTTGGCTACGACACTTGAAAAGTCTAAATCTAGCAAATCTCAAGGTTCCACTTCTAAGGCTAAGGGGAAAGGAAACATTCCACCTCAAGCTGATATAAAGAAGGTGCACAAGTGTTTCTTCTATAAAAAGAATGGACACATGAAGAAAGATTGCATCAAGTACAAGAAGTGGGTTGAGAAGAAAGGTAATATATCCTCGTTTGTTTGTTATGAATGTAATATGTCTGAAGTTAATGCTAATACTTGGTGGATTGATTATGGTTCAACAATCCACATTGCAAACTCTTTACAGGGAATGCAAGATCTGAGGAAGCCGGTGAGAAATGAACGGACCATCTTATCAGGAAACAAGATGGGGTCGCAAGTGGAAGCTATTGGAACATGCAAACTTGTTTTAAGTAGTGGTTCTGTATTGTTTTTGAAAAAGATATTTTATGTACCAAGTTATTCCCGAAACTTAGTTCAATATCTAGACTTGTACCGATGGGTTTTTCATTTACTTTTCAAGACGAAAGTTTTAACATTTTTTATAAATCATCTCGTATTGGATATGGTACATTGTCTGATGGTCTTTATCATTTACATTTACAAAATAATGCCACTTATAGTTCATTGCATGTTCATTCCGGTTCCAAAAGATCAAGTATTAGTAAGAACTCATCCATGTCATGGCATTAGAGATTAGGTCATATCTCCCTTGAACCTATAAAGAGATTGGTAAATGATGGGATACTTAGTACTCTTGATTATACTGATTTCGAGACTTGTATAGACTGCATTAAGGGAAAACAGACGAACAAGTCTAAGAAAGGTGCCAAAAAGAGTTCAAGCATATTGGAAATCATACACACTGACATTTGTTGTCTAGATATAGATATGCCAGGTCAGAAGTATTTCATCACCTTCTTTGATGATTACTCGTGATTTACTTATGTGTATTTGATTCATAATAAAAATGAACCAACCGAGTTCCAACCAAGGCTGTCCCAAAGACCATTGAGTTATTGCCCGTATGAGGTAAGGATATATAACCCACAAGAATATTGGGTACGCACAATCCTCCGAATATATATATTCTACTGTCTATCTCATTCAACTAGGATCGTGGAATCAAGAAATGCTAAGTTTCTTAAAGATAACATGATTAGTGGGAGGGACGGATAGATTCAATGATTTGATTTCTAATCATGATCATATTGAATCATGTCCTTCTACATCATCATATAGGTTGAAAATAAATTCAAGCACTCTTCAAGATCAAACGGATTCAGGAAATTCCTGAAGCGGTAGTTGAACCACTAACTTCTCAAGGAGATGGTAGCTCAACTTTGAGGCGATCTGCTCAAGATAAAAGATCGGAAATTCCTAGTGATTACATAGTGTATCTGCAAGAGTTTGATGTTGAAGTCGAAAATGATCCAGAAACATTTTCACAAGCCATAAATTGTAAAGAGTCAGATTTATGGTATGAAGCCATGAAGGAAGAAATGAATTCCATGCGGAGCAATGGAGTTTGGGACCTTGTTGAGTTGCCTAATGGGGCCAAGGCCATTGGCTGTAAATGGATCTATATGACTAAAAAAGACTCATTAGGCAACATCGAGCGATACAAGGCTAGGCTCATTGCTAAAGGATTCACCCAAAAAGAAGGAATCGATTACACGAAGACCTTTTATCCTATATCAAAGAAAGATTCACTTCGTATAATCTTGGCTTTGGTTGCACATTTCAATCTTGAATTGCAACAAATGGATGTGAAAACGACATTCTTTAATGGTAATCTAGAAGAGGTGGTTTATATGAAACAACCGGAAGGATTCTCTTCTAGTGGAGGTGATCATTTGGTTTGCAAGCTCAAAAAGTCCATTTATGGTTTAAAACAAGCTTCCTGCCAATGGTATATCAAGTTTGACAGAGTTATTTCATCATATGGTTTTGTTAAAAGTATCCTAGATCGTTGCATATACTAGAAGATAAGTGGTAGTAAAATTTTTTTTCTTATTTTATATGTGGATAACATTTTGCTTGCATCAAATGATAAGGGGATGTTGCACGAGGTTAAACAATTCATTTCTAAGAACTTTGATATGAAAGATATGGGTGAGACATCTTATGTCATTGGCATAAAGATCCATAGGGATAGATCCCGAGGCATTCTAGGACTATTGCAGGAAACCTATATCAACAAAGTCTTAGAAAGATTTCAGATGAAGGATTGTTCACCGAGTCCAGTTCATATCGTGACAAGTGATAAATTTAGTTTGAACCAGTGTCCAAAGAATGATTTTGAAAGAGAATCCATGAAGAATATTTTCTATGCTTCGGTTGTCGGTTGTCTCGGGTATGTTCAAGTTTGTACTAGGCCGGACATCGCCTTTGCTGTTGGAATGCTGGGATGATATCAAAGTGATCCGGGTTTAGACCACTGGAGAGCTGCAAAGAAGGTTTTGAGGTATCTTAAGGGTACCAAGGATTATAAGCTTGTGTTCAGGAAGATAAACACTTTGGACATTGTTGGGTACTCTGATGTAGACTTTGCCGGTTGCGTTGATTTTCAGAAATCAACTTCGGGAAACATTTTCATTATGGCCAGTGGAGCTATTTCATGGAGAAGTGTTAAACAAACTCTTGTCACTACTTCAACCATGGAAGTCGAGTTTGTTTCTTGTTTTAAGGCTACATCTCAAGGTGTATGGTTTAAGAATTTCATTTCAAGGCTTAGAATTATGGATTCTATTTCTAAGCCGTTAAAGGTTTATTGTGAGAACTCAGCTGCGGTCTTCCTAGCTAAGAACAATAAGAGTGGGAGTCAAAGCAAGCAGATCGGCACCAAGTACTTAGCCATCAGGGAGCGTATTAAGGATAAGAAAGTGGTCAGAGTTGATGATTGTTGATCCCCTGACTAAAGGCATACCACCATTCAAGTTTAGCAATTTTGTTGAGAAAATGAGGCTTGCACCCAATTTATAAAATTTGTATACATTCAGTTATTATATAAAATTCTTAAAGCATTCAGATATTTTCTCATTATTGTATTGTGCACATATTTTGTTGAGAAAATATATTTTTGGACCTGGAATAAACATAAGGTTTATCCATTACGTTTTTTGTTACCACAAGAAATGCTTAGATAACAAGTTACATTGTGATTATAGTAGATGCTAGTCATATTAAGAGGACGTATCTCTATAGTTCATGTTTTTTGTTTTCTTTGAGTTTGTACTTGCACCAAGTGGGAGAATGTAACATTTTTTCGTTAAAGAAAAATAATATTGGTGCAAGTTATGGCCTTCAATGGCTTTCAATGGCCATTATGTGGTGCCATGTAACGGTTGTAACGGAAACCGTTACAAAACATATATTGATAGCATATAGGCTATATAAGCAGGGGTCTCCCACTGCTTAGGTTACTTTCTTTTGAACTTTGATACACCATCTATATTGAACCTGAGAGCAAGTGGGAGACATACCACTACAAACTACTACAACATCTACAACAACATCAAGGCAATTCCTTAGAACAACTATGGCTGGAGGTTAGTCCTATTTCTGCAGTATTCTTACACAAGAGACAAATGAAACAAATGGAGCCACATCACAACCCTTTCTTCAATCCTTGAGGGCCCGTCAATGCATGTCTCCACCATCAAAGGATGGTGGATGGAAATGATGAGTGAATTGACCTTGGAGGTTCTCAATAGTTTGGCCATGCTTTTGAATCTCCTCTCTTTGGCTCATCAGTTCGGCCATGTGCTCCAAATGAAGTTGATATCGGAATGTTTGCAATTATCCCCAACCATGAACCGTGGCAAAGGAGGAAGGGATATCGGGCATGCTTGAAGTAGGTAGAATAGGTAAGGCTTCCTCTTCTTCACCTTTCCCAACTAGGGTAAGTTTTGCTCGATTGAGGTCCGCTATGGTGATGGACTTCATAGAGTTTATCCTTCCCTCTCTTTTCATTTTTCCTTCTAAACCAAGGCATTCACAAAGCCTAGCGTGCAAGCAACCACCTCATGCATATCACTCCCATGTTCACGATTTTCCTCATCTCCATACTCCACAAGTTAAAGAGGTCTGCTTGGTATACTTTATGCATATTGGAAATTCTACACGTAAAGTTCACCGCCAATGCATACCAGATCGCCTTCAAATCATTCCTTGTCATTTACTTTGCATTGGTCCTTGTCGCATCCAAAGTTGCCATATCATTACAAAGTCTCCTCCAATAGGATTTGACCTTGTCATCGCTATAAAAACAAGTCTGGTAGCTCGAGTACCTCGCAGATCTTTGCTCCTCCACACTATTCAAGCCCAAAAGAACACAAACTCATTCACCGAAATCTTGTATTGCTTCTTCAAAAGGGTGAATGAGATGGATAGCCAACTATGATAGCTCTCCTTCCATATCTTCAAAGTGGCTACAAATTCGTAGACAAATAGATCATATGTGTGCCCCCTCCATTCAAAGATTTGAGACCATTGGGGGTGTGAAAGCAATTGTTGTACCCCCTCGTCGCCATTTCAGTCTTAAAGGTCTCTCTAAGTTCAAGGGAGCACCTGAGTGTCACCCTATTCCTTTGAGTCATTTCGTCGAACATGTTAGTTATGCCTTGTCCCCCGGACTATGTCCTCTCGTATCAAAGGCGAGGAAAGCAAGTGGAGGAGAGTTTACCTATCCCTAGCAATCTCTTGCCTAGGGATAAGATTCCTATGACATCTCATGAATTGGGCCCTAATTCACAAGACAACATTCAAAGACATCCACTTTCAATAAGAAGTCATCATAAGCGCAAAATCACAAATCCAATTTATCAATGGAATTTCACACTAGCATTATTGATAAGCACTATTTTTATACTTATTTATATTTGATTCTTATAATAAATTAGTTTTATTTAGTTTACATTGTATTTAATTTAAAAAGTTTTATTTCATATTTTGTACCTAATATAATAATTAATTGAATAATTAGGCTTAATAAATAAATTAATAAGAATTGAGCTTAATTGATTATTTGAGCTAATTATATATTCTACTTTGTATTGTTTTTTTACAATTGTTATGCCGTGGACCCGGGTGCACCTTGCAAGGTGCACCCGGGTCCTTAAACGGCGCCGTTTAATGGAGGGGTGTAACGGTGCTGTTAGTGGCACCGTTACACCCAGCCAATCAATTTTTTTTTTTTTTTGTAAATATATAAGCCAAATAAGTCTTCTCAAGCAAGTTACTGCCCTGCGCTTCGCCGTTTTCCGATTTCAACGCCGATTCCCTTCCTCCGCAAAGAGCATTTCGCCGTTTTCCGACATACTCTCATCGCCGACGATCACTACAGCACTCGTTCCCGGAAATTTTTGCATACTATCAGCAGTCTTCAGCAGTCTTCACACTAAGCAACAGGTATTTCTTCACATTTTTTATATTTTGGGATTTTAGTTCAAAAATTTTACGTTTTATTCAATGTGAATGTGAGGTTTTCAAAATGTGAATATGGAGAATATGAAGCGTGAAAATGGAGTTTTGAATGTCTAAATGCATAACATTGATAAATATAATTACAAAACATATTGCCCTTGAAAATGTGTGAATGTAGAGTGTTCAAACTGTGAATATAGAGTACTGCTTCTGTGAATGTAGTGATTTGAGTGTGTGAATGCATAACAGTGTTGATATAAGTACTAAACATATTGCCCCTTAATGTGTGAATCTAGAGTTTTCAAAATGTGAATACACAGTATATGGTATGTGAATCTACTGTATTGAATGTGTGAATGTAGAGAAGATAGTAATCCTATTACTGAACAATTATCACTGGAATGTATGAATCTGTTGTTTTCTAACTGTGAATATCTAGTATAGCTTATGTGAATATATAGTTTTCAATGTATGAATCTATAGCCCTGTGGTGTTCTGTTTTTTATTTCTAAATTATTCAGTGGTACAATTGGCAGCAATGGTGAACACAAGAGCTATACTTCCCTCTCAAGCTGGAGAGGCAGACAGTTCAGACTCGTCTATCCCAGCCGAAGTAAGAACAAAACAGCGTAATGATAGGCCCTCTGCCGCTGAAAAACAAACAGGGAAGAGGAAATCAGTGGAAAAAGGGGAAGGTGGTTGCGCTGAAAGAGCAGCAAAGAGAAAAACTGCAACAAAAAATCCATGCACAGATGAGGATGAAACTGTGGAGAAACAACAGAAGACATGGAATACAAGAATGAGCCCGAAAATCGTGGCGGAGTTTGTTCAAGAGCTTACTGCTGAACAGAAAAGGGCCGTGGAAGAGATCGGATTTGGAGGGATATTACACCTCCAACTAACAAAGAGTGAAGGCCCTCTAATGAAGTACTTGATTAGGTAGTTCGATGTTTATCGCTCTGCAATCCAACTTGAAGGGGGTGAATTGCTGCTTATAGAAGAGGATGATGTTCAAAGATAGGTGTTGCAACTTTAGGATTCTAAAATCCTTGATAAACCTTGACCAGATCAAGACCTACAATTGGTGTGCCTATACACACAAGTCCATGGTCGACTCCATTCAATCTTATCAGAAAAATGACAAGCAATTCTTCACTGGACCCGTTGCATTCATCCTAGTAAGTTCACTTTATTTTCGATTTTTCATTACTATTTTTATAAAATAATGACTTATTTGTTTGTGAATCTAATGTATTGAATCTGTGAATATATGGATATGAATGTGTGAATCTATAACAGATAGTAATATAATTAATGATATCTGTGAATATATACTTGTCAGTTTGTGAATATATAGTATTGAAGGTGTGAGTATATGGACATGAATGTGTGAATCTAGAACAGATACTACTGTAATTGTTGAAATATGTGAACAAGTATCACGGAAATGTGTGAATATGAACCTTTCATACTGTGAATCTAATGTATTGAATCTGTGAATATATGGATCTGAATGTGTGAATCTATAACAGATAGTAATATAATTAATGATATCTGTGAATATATACTTGTCAGTTTGTGAATATATAGTATTGAAGGTGTGAGTATATGGACATGAATGTGTGAATCTAGAACAGATACTACTGTAATTGTTGAAATATGTGAACAAGTATCACGGAAATGTGTGAATATGAACCTTTCATACTGTGAATCTAATGTATTGAATCTGTGAATATATGGATCTGAATGTGTGAATCTATAACAGATAGTAATATAATTAATGATATCTGTGAATATATACTTGTCAGTTTGTGAATATATAGTATTGAAGGTGTGAATATATGGATATGAATGTGTGAATCTATAACAGATAGTAATATAATTAATGATATCTGTGAATATATACTTGTCAGTTTGTGAATATATAGTATTGAATGTGTGAATATATGGACATGAATGTGTGAATCTAGAACAAATACTACTGTAATTGTTGAAATATGTGAACAAGTATCACGGAAATGTGTGAATATGAACCTTTCAAACTGTGAATCTAATGTATTGAATCTGTGAATATATGGATATGAATGTGTGAATCTATAACAGATAGTAATATAATTAATGATATCTGTGAATATATACTTGTCAGTTTGTGAATATATAGTATTGAAGGTGTGAATATATGGACATGAATGTGTGAATCTAGAACAGATACTACTGTAATTGTTGAAATATGTGAACAAGTATCACGGAAATGTGTGAATATGAACCTTTCAGAATGTGAATCTAATGTATTGAATCTGTGAATATATGGATATGAATGTGTGAATCTATAATAGATAGTAATAGTGTATTGAATATGTGAATATACTATACTGAGTCTGTGAATATATGGACATGAATGTGTGAATATGGGCTTTTCAAACTGTGAATAACCTTCAATTCTAACTCCCTGTCTTGTGCAGCTTGTGTACTTTGACCGAGTACAGTTCAAGGGGATGAGAGTGAATAGAACATACCCAACCATTGTTGGGTGGAGTGCTGAACTTGCAAGAAAAAGGGTTAGAGAAGAAAACAAAGCAGGGTCATTTGGAAGGGGGACAGTGCTCCCTAGAATATCAAAACCTACTGATATTGCTGCTGCCACCTCCAGGCAAAATGATCAACCTCCTGTTGCTGCATTGAATATCCCATCATCAAGCGTAGATAAGGTGGCCGGGATCCTACAAAAGTTGGCTTCGACAGTAGGAGAGTTTGGTGAGGCTATGGCTGAAATTGGAAAGCAAGGAGCACCCGTAAATGTTATGAGGAAGACATTTTCGGGCTTATCAAACATGCTAAATGTTGCCAGCACCATAGAAGCCACTGCAACCCCAACATCCTCCCAGCTAGACGACATCTTCTTTGGTAGTGAAAGCTTCACTACGGCTGTGGATGCCCTTGTCGAAGCCTTTGAAAAGACAAGGAAGCAAATAGACCCTAATGCCCCTCCTTTTGACTTGGGGCTATCTCAAGCAACACAGCCATCGGACCAAATAGATGCTCCGACCTTTGATTTGGGGCTGAGTCCATCACCAGCAGCAGCACAGCAACAGGAGGGGGATTTAGTGCTGACTCCACCACCACAACGAGCACAGCAACAGAAGGACAAGGAGCAGCAGCAAGACAAGGAGAAAGAGCAAGAGACAGAGGATGATGCGGGGGGACCGGGGATTGATGCCCTGGTGGATAGAATTGCAGGGGAAGCCACAAAAGATGCAACATTTTCAACCCCTGCTGTGACTAGAGTTCCTTTTCAAAGGGCTGATTCCCCTGCTGATGAATTTGATAGGTAATGGAATACTTTTACTTAGCAGACTCTAGAACTTAGACTACAAAGAATGATCTTAGTACTATGTTTTTGTCAATCTATAGAATGGCTGTAAAAGTTAGCAATGAAGCCCTAAAATGTTATGAATGTGGACTACAAAAAATGTGAATGTTTAGTATGCAATATATGAATATAAAATTATGAAGCTGTGAATCTGTAAAACTGTAAATCATTTAACAATTTGTGAACATAGGGATCTAAAGTTGTAAAGAAAGCATTGGGACACCTAAAACTAAACACCTTTAGGCTAAACCTCCAAAATTCTAAATTGTGAATATAGACCTCACAGATTGTGAACATAGAGATAACAAGGTGTGAATATATGGTTCTATATTTGGTAAGCATAAGCTTCTGTTTTTTGTTCACTAAATACTTCTATTATGTGAACACAGTGCATTGGCCGAGAGTGAATCGGACGTTGAGGATGTCATTACTAGAAAGAGGCCTCAACGAAAGTTCAAAAACATCCCCCTCAACCTACGGTCTCCATTCTGGAACGAGCATGGGATGAAAATAAAAAATGCCACTGTCCCAGATAAACTCCTTTCGAACTATGCATTTGTACAAGTTTCTAGTGAACATCCTAAAGAGTATGTTCCATCTAAATATTTATTAATTACTTACATTAATGTGAATTGGGTAAATTTTCTATTTTTTTTT
>NC_044921.1:12777770-12831608 GCF_003576645.1 Ipomoea triloba
GAAAAAAAGAAACAAAACTTCTATGAGCGGATGACATATGAAATTGAGCGCCTACAAAATTTGGACATAAATGATGCGGACCTGGTGAGTTTATCAACAACACTCAGTTTTATCTAGTCACATATAAGACATTAATGACACTGTTTTTATTTTCCTTTTTTGAACTTAGATATTCTTTCCAGTGCTTCGTCACGGGCACTATTTTCTCATTTGCATCAATGTTAAAGCCTCAAAACTTGAAATAATTGACAACAAGTCCTTAGTCCGTGGTGTTACCATGAAGGACAAGTATGGAGATTGCCCAACCCTCTTGGTAAGTTGATCACCAACTTGAGCTCCTTTTCAGTTGCTACATGTATGTGAATGTGTACTTTTCAAACCGTGAATATATAGTATATAAAGTGTGAATATAGAGTTATCAAAGTGTGAATGTATAGCATATGTAATATAATCACTGAAAATCTAACACTGAAATGTGTGAATCTGGTATTTTCAATCTGTGAATATAGAATACATAATCTGTGAATATACTGTTATGAATGTGTGAATGTGTAACAGTGGTAGACTTAAATATTTATGTCCAGGTTACAGCTTTAAAAGAATACCTAGCACTGGGGTCATCTTCCCTATTCTGGAAGGTGGATGAGCTAACCATAGAGGTTGTGGACATGAGTTGGAAAGAATCGAAAAATTACATTGATTGCGGACTATTTGTAATGAGGCATATGGAAACATATAAAGGGACATTGAATAAATGGAACCCGGGATTCAAAAAGCAAGCAAACTTAAATGTAAGTACACAAATACTAGCTTTGAATAATTTCTTATCTTTTTTTTTTTTTTTTGCTAGCATTGCAATAAAGTATTTATTTGATCTTGTATATTTGTAGGAAAACTTCTTAATTGGATTGAGGGCCAGGTACGCCGCAACAATCATAAGGTGGCGTGCCAACATATTGAAAAACATTGTGATCAAGAAAACCAAACTCTTGTACAACAAGAAATGAACAGCTTGTACTCAAATCTGAATATACAATAGTTCCTTGAATTCCTGTAGAACTATGTTGTAATCACACACCAATAGCTTTATATTCACACACCCATAGCTTTATATTCATAATTTCAAAACACCACATTCACACTTCTCTAACTATAGAATTGACCATTGACCATAATAATCTTAACTCTGTTAACCAAATTCACAACTTAATAAATCCAAAATCACAATTTCAATAATTATATTACTATCTGTTCTACATTCACACGTTTATGTCTTTATATTCACAGCCTCAATACTCTATATTCACAGTCTGAAAAGTGCTCATATTCACACTTCCGTTTCCATATATTCACATATTCTATACACTATATTCACACATTGAAAACTACACATTCACACATTTCAGTGATTATATTACTATCTGTTCTACATTTCAGTTTTAAAACTAAACATTCACAACTTAATAACTCTAAATTCACAATTTCAACACTCCACAAGCATCACTAAAATGTACTAATTAATAACTCCAAAGAAATTTTATAACTAAATGTTCACAAATACAAAAAATATATTGTCATCTCTTATTAACATGAACTAATTCAGAACTCCCAGAACTTGGATGTACAAGATATCCATCCCCAGCAATCTCAGATAAACTTCCCGACAAAATAGATTACAATTTCAATAATTATATTACTATATGTTCTACATTCACACTCTTTCGCCCCCTAGCTACAGCAGACTTCTTTTCAATAATACTACTTCGCCTCTTATTACGCTCACCTTTCAATCTCCGGCTTGATGGATCTTGTACAATACCACTTGAAGATGGGACATCAGACTCTTCAATATGAACATAACCAACCTCGCTTTCAACACTTTTCTTTGCACTTTGAAAAGCTTCTTCACAACGCTGTCTAGTCATCTCAACAACCCAAATTGAAGGAGCAACACCAACATTAGAAGACAAAGAACCCATATCCACAGCCTTGCCTTCAGCAACTTTCTTTGTCCACCTTTTCAAAATGTATTTATCGGGAATAGAACAAATGCAGTGTACATTCATAATGCGTAAACAATGGCAGCACAAAATTCCTAATTCAGAAAACAACTTACAACTGCAAGAAATATCCAAATTGGTAGGCTTAAAACTAACTTCATGCCTTATAATATCTTTATCAGGACGCCAAACATGATACTTCAAATGACAGCCATCGTCGAAAACACTATCTTGATGACAAGCAGCACCTTTCAAGAATTGTTCCTCAAACATATAATATATTTCAATGGTATATACCTCTCTAGCATGTGAAAGAAGTTTCACATCATCCATCATCATATTGGGCATGCCTTGAGCACACTGAAAATCCTCACCATTTTCCTTACTTTTCCATTCAGAAACAACGCACACAAATGATGAGTAGAAATCACAAAGCCCTGCTGTCTTTGTTAGCTTCCTAGAAATTGAATGGTTTGTGGTCTCACTCCTTTGTGAGGATAAAATGCCACCAGAAAAGTAATCCTTGTTAAATGCCGGGCACCATTTTTCCCTACAATCGTACAATTTTTCTAACCACGGATTCTTATGACACTTATAGTCAATCACCATCCTGAAAATCATAAGATCACAAAAGGAAAAAATATACACAATTTTAGAAACTATATTCACAATCTGATAACTCTATATTCACAAATACACTCCTCTACATTCACAGTTTTTAAGATCTCTGAACTTAAGTCTGATAAACATTCACACATTCATAACTCTACATTCACAAACCCTATACTATACATTCACAGTTTCAAACGTACACATTCACACATTTCAGTGATACTTGTTCAGTAATTATATTCCTATATGTTCTACACTCACACATTTAGTACTCTAGATTCACAGCTTCTATACTGTATATTCACAAATCAATAAGTCATTATTTTACAAAAATAGTATTGAAAATTCAAACTCAAAAGTGAATGAGTAAAATACAATAACATACCTTGACCAATACAACTCAAACTTAGCTTCGGTGTCTGTGTACTTCAACAAACAATTAAATAGATCCATGAAATTCCTATTGTTCCTAAGTGTCTTGATGTGCTTCTTCGAGTTCTCACCGATATGCCATATGCAAAGACGATGCCGTGATGTTGTAAACACTTGAGAGATGGCAGCAGCCATGGCTGCGCATTGATCAGTCATAATGGTTTGTGGACATTTGCCACCCATAGATCTAAGAAATGCTCTAAACAACCATACAAATGACTCTATCCTTTCGTTCATCAAAAAACCACACCCAAACATAATATTCATACAATGGTGGTTCATCCCTACAAATGGACCACATATCATGTCGTACTTGTTAGTGCGATATGTTGTATCATGCACTAACAAGTCTCCAAACAACGCATAGTCTCGTCTCATTTGCCCGTCCCTCCAAAAAAAGCTAGTTAATCTTGCATCATCATCAACTTCAAAGTCAAAAAAGAAGTCAGGCTCATTACACTGCCTCCTCCTGAATATTTCAATCAACGAATTCGAATCAGTTCCATCCAAGCTCTTCAAAGACTCAGATGCCAATGAATTGTAAGCATCTCGATTGGTAAACCCAACGAGTGGAGACCCTCCTGACTGATGTTTCAAAAACCTTATCCCATCCGCCAAGGCAACCCCACTCTTCTTTAAGTCTCTTAAGTATGAAAGTTGATTGTTTCCCACTCTTCTGTGCGAACGAAGTAGGTGACTCTTGTCTTTAGTGCTTAGCTTGTGGTTATGAGCTTTCTCGTGTTTTGTTACTGTCCACACCCCATTACCATCTACATCGAACTGAATATATGCGCCACACCCCGTCCTTAAATCAATCTTTGAATACGCCTTAACACCACTGTTTTTCTTGGACTTACTACCAGCCTTGGAGCACAAAAATGTCTTCATCTTAACATTTTTAGTAGACCCTTGGTAGCGTTGCTTACCCTTCCTCACACTAAAACCAACTCTAAATGCATAATCGTTATACAACTCATACGCT
The DNA here is from genome assembly GCF_003576645.1 of Ipomoea triloba. NCBI lineage: Eukaryota > Viridiplantae > Streptophyta > Magnoliopsida > Solanales > Convolvulaceae > Ipomoea > Ipomoea triloba. Next base: position 12,781,797 of record NC_044921.1, read on the forward strand.
TCATCACCATTACTTACTACAATACCCACCAAATCTTGATCAACTGCACATATGAAATATAACCTCAAGTATGGAAAAACATACCAAAATAAAACAAATAAAAAGCAATCTAATGGAAATATATTCTCTATGTAGAGGGGGGGCGGGTAATGCCACACTATATATTCACATAAGCTATACTAGATATTCACAGTTAGAAAACAACAGATTCATACATTCCAGTGATAATTGTTCGGTAATAGGATTACTATCTTCTCTACATTCACACATTCAATACACTAGATTCACATACCATATACTGTGTATTCACATTTTGAAAACTCTAGATTCACACATTTCAGGGGCAATATGTTTAGCAATTATATCAACATTGTTATGCATTCACACATTCAAAACTNCTGCCTATTGCTCCGTTAACGGCGTTAATTAACAAATTTTTTTTTAAAAAAAAAAAAAAGCCATAAACGACGTCGTTTTTGACCCAGGTGCACCTTGCAATGTGCACCTGGGTCCACGGCATAATTTGCCGTTTTTTTATTAATTGGCCCAATTTAAATACCTTCATTATTCTATATATATTCAGCAGCCCAAAGCTATCTTAATTACCTTTATTTTATTAGGTTTTTAGTTTTGTTTTATAATTGTTTTTAGTTTAATTTAATTTTCTTTTGTTTTGTTTTAAGTACGTAGAATTCAGCAGCCCAACTTTTAGTTTGCACTTCCTTTCTTTTCATTAAACTACGTGTGTAGTACGTAGACAGCAGCGAACATGCGACCTACGGAGAATGCGACAATTTGAGGAGCGACGAATTCGGCTGCGTGCGAACGGTGACGGCGCGGAATGCGGCGTGCGACGCGTGGATGGCTGCAACTTCTACAAATTTCATCCACAACAATTATGAACGGACAGTACTAAGTCTAAATTAGTATAAATAGGCAAGGCATTCAGTAGTAAGATCATCACTTTGTATAGAAGAATCTTATTTACTTTGTAAACACTCCTTGTGATGTCCTGCTGAGTTCTTATTTTCCAATTCGAGGATTATTGAAGTTTGATTCTATAAGAGAGTGAGTTTTATTTAGCCTAAATTATTCTTTGCACTTTATTATCTATATATTTTCTGTTATATTTATTTAAATTATTGCTTGATTAATTGTTGCAAAAGGGTCCATTGTTCAATTGTTAAGTTATTAAATTGCTAGTTAGAACCTTGAATTCGTAATTGTTTAAGTGTTCTGATGTTGGTAGCAAACAGCACAATTTGATTATATATTGATTTTCAGTTTGTGTTATGAAGATATATAGTCTAGCTTAAATGAACCGAGCTTATGAGTTAGTTGGCTAGGATTGGTAGTCTTTCTAATTCTTTTAATGCTGTTAGTAAATTAAATCCTAAGAGCTTGTTTATGATTGTTTATTAGCTAGGGAAGTAATTAAAGAGCTTGTTTTGATTACCGACGAAGTAAGGAAAGACAGGTTGTTAAAGCTTGTTAATAACTATAACCAATCTAGTAAAGAGTTAAGTTAGTTTGGCTTGCAAATCAATATCTGTCTTGTTAGAATTAAACTGATATTATGTCTTGGGTTGGATACTAGTTGCTATTGACATTTATTTAATATTTGATATTTGATATTATTTTCCATTTTATTGTTACTATTTAAGTTTCTATTCCCATCTAATTATTTATTAAATCTATTGCTAAAAATAAGTCTAACCAATCTCTGTGGGTATGACCTTACTCATCACTATTACAATTCATAAGAGTAAGTATTTATTATTTGTTGGTTTCGACACCCATCAATTATGCAATGGTTCCACAATTCAATCTCTAAAAGCTAACTAGCCACTCATGCTAGCCATATCAACACAAAATGAATTGCAAGAAAATATAAAATTGCAATTGCAGAGATGAAAGATTACCACAAATGGAGTCAATATACATGGAACATCTAAAAGCACCAACGAATTAAGATATTTGTCAAGTCTCTTTCAACCTTCTTCTCTAATTTTGAGAATGTTCTTGAGTAGAGAGATGTACAATTGAAGTGGAAATGAGACAAATGAAGTTCAACCCACAAATCCTACTAAAATCCTATTTATACTAAAAAGTTCTCAGGTTCTTAAAAAAACTCTTGCGCCTAGCCCGATCACGATCATGACCAGCCAACTTATCTGCCAAATATCTCAGCCACGATCTTAGTCTGGCTCGTGGCCGAGTTTGTTTCTCCGTCTGCTGAATTCCCCAATTGCACTCTTCTTTTGGTCCTCCAAATCAATATCCAAATGCCATCTTTTTAGTTCAAAATTCCCTCAAAACTAGGGAAGGCAACGAGGCGGGGCGGGGCGGGGATGGGGAGTATACTCCCTGTCCCCGAAACCCCAACCCCATCTCCGTCCCCGTCCCCGACCCCGACGGGAAATAGAAAATAGTCTCCATCCCCGTCCCCACGGGAAATTAGGCGGGGACGGAGATTCCCCGTCCCCGCGGGAAATTAGGCAGGGACGGAGATTCCCCGTCCCCCATCAATTCTTAGTCAAAATCTTAAATTAGTGTACTTTTAGTTTTAAAAATTATGATTTCAATTTTAAAAATTATATATATATATATATAACTTTTTTATATTTTTTTTTTATAATTTTTAATTATAATAATTATTCGGGGACGGGGTGGGGCGGGGAGGGGTATCCCCGTCCTCGATCTCCAAAATTTTTTCCCATCCCCATTCCCGTCCCCGTTTTAAACAGGGACAGGGATCCCCGACTGGGATGGGACACATTGCCATCCCTACTCAAAACATCAAAAGTGTACACGTGATAGGGCTTTGCCACACATTAGCACATTTCAACGAATTTTGTCTATAAATCACCACAAAAGACTTTACATAAGCGCAAAAATAACCCCTAATTGACGCTTAAAAGTAAGCATTTTTGGCAGTTATCACCTAGCTTATGGACCTAGCTTATGGATCTAATGGATGGTATACTGGATGGACTCACTGGATGGACCAGTCAACCAAAAGGACTTGGGCCATGTGGACTGGCCCAAGAAGGACTGAGCAACTTGGGCCCATTCATAGTTTAATAGGGTTAGACTCATTATTCACAATGTAATAAGGATTGGGCACATTATTCCTAATGTAGTTGGATTAGGACTTATTATTCTCAATGTAACAATAACTCCAAATATGAGGTAGGCTAGGATTTTTAATCTTTATAGGGCTCCTAGCCCAAACTATATATAAATAGACCCCATACATGAGGAGAAGGGAAGCAATTCTCAATAATACAAAATATCTACTCTCTCTATATTTTCTTTACATATTTCCCATATACTCATTATTGTAATGGTTGTGTTGACCAACCATTGATTGTCTAAAAGCCATAAACTAACATTGGCGCCGTTTGTGGGGATTGATACAAATAGTTTCCTAATCCCTACGTCGACAAAATTCTTCCTGAATGATCGAAAATATTTTGCGGTGTATTCTAACCACTGGTCCCTCTAGAGTCAAACCTACATCGGTTCCTCGATGTCGGAGTAGCAGTCGGTTAGAGCCATCATTCTAACCACCGGACTAGTAGTCGGTTAGAATGCCCTTCTTGAGGATCTACTCACACGATCAAAACATTACATCATGGCGACCAACGGATATTAACAAAACAGAAACTAGTCTCACCCGTGTACTCCACCTCGAAAAATACTCCTTCAAGCGATCAGCATTCGCAACAATATTCTATGGAGTGTTCTAACCACTAATGCCCCAAAGACTGACTGGCACCGGTTGTCAAATTTAAAACCTTTAGCCTTGAAGTGTCAAGATTAGGGATAGTTCTAGACAATGAATCATATTGAAGCTTCAACATAGCAAACACGTCAAATTCTTGATTTGACTAGAATTTTTCCAGTAAAAGCATTACTGGATAGATCTATTAAACCAAGTAGGGGAGAGAGACAAGTAGAAATTTCACTAGTAAAGTTATTATCTTGAAAGTAGAGAGATTGAAAAGAAGGAATGACAAAGATATCAGAAGGAAGGTTTGATTATATTGTACTGTGCATTGCTTATAAGTGTAGACAACAAACTTTTCTCCAAAAAGCTTTTGGGAAAGATGAAGAGCCGCCAGCAAAAATATTGGCAAAGCCCCATCATCGCATGGACTTCCATGAGTTATCGACGTGAACCGGCTAGGGAGCTCATGATTTTCCTTTGAGGCTACAAGTTGTAGTCGTCGTCAGTGTGGTCGAGGACGGGGAGGCTTAGAAAAGTGGTGGTTAGAGTGATCAGAATGGCGTTGCGCTCATGTTATTAGATGTTTTTAATTCCATCTTCTTAATAATGTATACAAATGTACACATTATTTCAATATCCATGTTTTTGAATTATCCTCCAAAACAAAACAAAACAAAAAAAAAACAAAAAACAAGAGAGGAGAAAGGAACAAGTCAACAAAAAATTTCTTATATATATATATATATATATATATATATATATATATAACATAAAAAAAATCATATTGGGGTCATAAGGGAGGCACCACTCGGAGCGTAGTTGTTGGTCTAAGGCACGCCTACTCGTGAGGCGGTTGACCTTTCTTGGATTATGGGAAGAAGATCCGACTTTTACGGTCGAAGTGGGCATGCAAGCGTCCTGGTTTGTGTACAGAGCGACCATGCCACCCATAATGTCGGGAGCCGACAAGTCACCCTGTTAGTGTTTAGTATTGTAAATCCCAACCTATAATTGGCAAAATTATTATGAAAAATTAGATTGGTTAGGCTTATTGTCAACTAGAGTACTGATTCAAGATCTGGCAAATAAACACAACACCAAAGCCTTTGGAAGTTAGCCGTTGGAACTACACTGCTTTATTAGTTACAGCTAGCTTAGCAATTATGCGGTCTGAGGTTACTTTACAAAAATATCCTTGAAATACCTCAAGGGTAAGACAATAATTCATTTTACACGGAATATCTTAGGAATTACTTGTCTTTCAAGAATCAAAGTATTATATATACTGTTTAGAGAGAGTCTCTAATAGCGTGGAAAAATTGATAAGATAGAATTACAATATACATTTCTCAAGATTTGAATATCAAGAAAAACTCTCTCTATGTTCTACAAGGAGAATACTCTGAGTTATCATCTTCTCAAGACATTATTATATTGGTGATCTAAGTTTAAGAATACTTTTGAGAAGAAGTTCTACAAAGCTTTACCATTGGACTGTATTCCATGCAATTATTGTGTAGTTGTGGGTGAGTCAGCGAGACAGACATCGGCAACACAAATCTCCAACAAGAAATTTGTTGGACTGTTGATTGCATGGATCTTCGGTCACGTTAATCCTCTATAGCTTCATCAGATTGGGCCTTTACAGTGTGAGGTATATCGCACATTGGGTTTAGAATGTGTTCTCTTACCGTATGTTTGATTTGATGTTGAGATATTGGACTGGTCTCACTTATTATGGTGGTTCCCTAGACGTATATACGATTATATCGAATTGGGTAAAAAGTACTCTATGTCCTTTACTTTCTGTTCGACCTATTTTTTGCACGTAGTCATATTGTTGTTGCATAATCTAATTAACCACATGCGTTTAGGGTTTGCGATAAAACAAGTTCTCAAATAGTTAAGTATGAAAGATAACCAAGGTTCATTGAATATTGCAAATACAGAAAATCACACTTGGTATTAGAGCTTTTAAGTCTACATAGTGACTTAACCGATAAGGGAATTATAGGTTCTGTGTTCTGTGATATTCTTGGTTGAATTTAGAATATTGTATTAGTTTCTTGATAATTTTAGAATCTAGGTTGCTAATGTATTCCGCATATATTGCTGCGTTGGAATCTGACTTTGGCAGGATGGAGAGCAACATGAAGCCACTAGAGATGGATGGTACCTAATGTTGTGAATTTAGTGGAGTGAATGTGAAGGTGGTAAAACGAAGAGTTAAACTCCCCGAGTGTCGTGTCTCTCAAGAATGGCAAATGGGAATCAAATTGGTGTTGACATTATCGGAGCTAAAAAGCAAGAGTTACAAGTATTACAAAGGATTGGTTTGATAAGTAAGTTTGGGGGTTGTAGAAAGAAACTTACACTAAATATGCAAAGGAAAATGAAAGGGGTGTGCACCAAAGTCAAACAAATTAATTGATCTTCGTAGGGGATTTGGAAAACGAGTTTCGTGATCGAGTAAGGAAGTCAAGGTATTAGTACCGAGTGGCGTCACACTCAGACTCTCAATCCTCATTCGGTTGAGGCATTTTATCGAACACCTGGTCTACCACTCCTCTCGGATCTCGTCATTTCGGACTAAGAGCGGAGATATGGGTGAGTTGGGCTCGTGAGAGGCCGCTATCGCGCACTCTCTCACTTCCCTACGGTTTACTAGCTATTCCGGCCGAAATAGAAGTAAAGCTTGAACAACTTCAATCATACAAACATAAATCCTACTCCTTCATATCTCAAAACCATAGAGCAATTTCTAAACAACAATCAAAAGTTTAACAAAGGCACACACGCCCTAAATACTCTACTCAGTCATGGAAATCATTCAAAACAACAAAGCAGAAATTACTTTCAACAATAAATCTAAACAAGCAATTCAATGGAAAAAGTGTGTTACCCAAGGAATGGTTGATTCTACATCTTCAATCCATCTTCAATCTTAAGATCTACACTAATCTAATGGAAATTGAGTGTGTTTTTCCTCCCCAAAGGGGAAGGAATAGAGAGAGAAAAGTCAGATCTAAAAGTTGTGAGCGTCCCCTCCACAAATAAGAAGGAAGGGTTTAAATAGCTGCTCAAAAAGTCGAATTTCCGCTGTTGCCCTACTGGACGCGCTCCACGCCTGCTACCACGCGTGTGGCCATGCGTAGCAGCTCTCTGGAATAAATCCACGCATGCTCACACGCGTGTGATGGTGCGTGGCAGCCTCTTGCTTGATGGATTCTTTGTTTGTTGCTTCTTTTAGCCCAAAACTTTGCTATTTCCTTCGGAAATGACTCAAAATATATTCCTTGAGCTGGATTTGTCAAATAGATGGTAATTAGAGATTTTATCCATGAAAGTGATCATAATTGGGTGCTGAGATAGTAAAATATCATCTAAACATGACCCAAATTTTGACTATTCTTGGCACTTATCAAAGTTTCCACACTTTAGATCTTGCTTGTCCTCAAGCAAGCGTTCTATCAAATCCTAATCATCTAAGTGCCAAGAACAGTTAAATGAAGATAGGATAATCAAAAATTTCGTGATCAGGTGTGTCGGAATGGGGCGGGTGAAATCCCCTTCACTATCTACCAAGACTATTAAGTTTAGGTCAGACAAATGTAAGGAATATACTGAGGAAGCAAATGCTTTTCATGTGTAGGTTTCAAAAATGACAATCACACTTTTCCAATCATGCAATTAATGGGAATTCGTCTTCTATTTTATTGGGGCCTAAAAGCGGATCCCACTAGTGGGAACGATGTGCACACCCTGGCCACATTTTCCAACCATATGCCAAAGCCCCTGTACTGAAAATTAAGTGAGGGCAGGGACACGGACCGCTCATCGCCATGGCTTGGGCGATCGCTCTATTTTCTCACCTCCTAGGATAACGTCATCGGGCGACCCGACTTCACATGGAGCCCCATGCTTTTTCGAAGACAGTGCAATGGGTGCCCGAATCCTAGCGAGGCGGCTCACCTCCTCTCAATTTTCTCTTCTCCTAGAACATTTTAAGTGGACAACCGACTCCAGATATAGCATTTGAAGACTATGGTTGAACACTTCCTAACGAGAAGGCTTTCCTCGGATTTTATCTCTAGGAGTGGCCTTTTTAAAGCCTTTATTCATGTTTCACCATGTCAACCCCTCATGCCTCTTTCTTAGGGAGTAGGGATTATTTTTACTCAAAGCTCACTTTAAAGCTCTCCTTTTGCCCCATGTCCTGCTAGGTTTAGTTCGTTAATTTTTTTATCTTTCTAAAGCCTAGAAGGTACACACTCCCACTTCGAGCGATCCTTGACTAAGGTCCCACTAAAATAGAAGACGAAAGACATGCAATCATACAGAATTTTCAAATTTTGATGGTGGTGTGTGTCACAGATAGCTTCCAGAGCATATTTCAAACATTTGTTTTGGCATAAAAGTAAGAGTCTTCCTAGATAGTGCAGACAACAACACACTCTTTTATCCTAACACCTTAACAACTCAACTGATTACCCATCTTTATGCAAAACATCCTTTCCACACTTTAAAAGATGACATCGTCCTCGATGTCGCCATGAAGAGCGGTGGAGAAAGAGTTGGGTCAAAGAATTAATAACTAGGAGCACCTTTCCACACTTTAAAAGTGTTTCTTGGGCTTGGACTAAACTTTTTAATTTTATCACCCAAAAAGATCTTTCATTAACTCGAACAATAAGAATGTCATACCAATCATTGAACAACCATCCTTCTTTCAAAAAGGGAACAGAAAATATACCTTGCGTAGCAATTCTTCATTTAAGCATTGACTGTCGCTTTTCCTAGACAAAATATTCCATAAAAGATTTGTTGGCAGAAGATGGAAAGTAAGAATTGTACCTCATTTGACCATTTAGTTCCTTGGTTCAATCTCGTCCTTACTACGTTTGGGGTACCTCCCAGGAGTGCCACGTTTAGCGTCCTTGGCTGGACGAAACGTGGTAGGATCTAGACCAAAAAGCATAAAATACTAAAAGCATAATAAAAATAGATAAAAATAAAACAGTGTACCCAAACAGATTCTTAGGGTTTGATTCATGGTTACTTCATCATCCTAATTTCTTATGAAGGCAAGGTCTTCTCAAATGTCAGTCATAGCCCTGAGCTGGGTCCTCTTCTTGCCAGTTCTTCTCGCAGAAATGCAATTTGCATGCTCAAATCCTGAATAAGTTCGTAGTGTCTTACGTCCCTTTGCTCCAAGAGTTCTTCATGTTCCATGTGCAACTCATACTGAAATCTTTGCATTGTTTCCCAATTGGTGACCTTTGTGAAGCGTGCTGGAGCTGCAGGTGATGAGTGTGGCAGAATAGGAGTCGGGTTTTCCAAAGGTGGTGCATCATTGGAGATCGAGATATTCAGAGATAGGGTTGGCGAAGAATGATGTTGATTGTCCGAAGGGGTGTGGATTTGTTCCCTCGGCGTGTTTGGTTTGGGAGATTATGAGGATGGAGAGGGAGGTGATGGATTGACTCTCTCCTTTGGTTCCTTGGGTAGTCTTTTCTTATTTGCTCTTGTTCCCGTTCTCATCCGCAGGTTTCGACTAATTTTTAGCTCAGACAAATCCGTCATAGACAACGGAGTCATCGCTGAGCTTTTTAGAACCTTGCTGGTTTCTTCCATCTTTGCCTGATACCCTAAACCAAGGCACAGTTGAGTGACTAATGGTCCTACGAACAAAGAAGTGACTTTTTTAGATTGTTGTGCCTTCAACCATCTCTTGCACACCACTCCCATGTTCACAGGTGTATTCGTGTCCATGCTCCAAAGTGCAAATAAGTCAGTCTTGTAGACTTTTGCGAAATTTCCTGTGCGTCCTTCCCAAGATTGAGCAATTATCCGCCGGATAATTTGAATGTCGTCTCTTCTGAGCTGAGATTGTAGTACCCTCGATACACTCCATTCAACTCCTGGTTTTGCAATCCTCTTCCAATATCTACTTGGAGTCTCGGAGTCACCAAAATCAATTGGGAGTTCCTTGTACCACATGCTTTCTTGGTCCTCCTTGGTATAGAATCCAAGCAAAATTCCTAGAGTATTGACCGAGATATGATGAGGTTCATTGAAGATATTGAATTTGATCGTTGGGCTTTTCAGGTCGCTAGTTTTTCCTATAACTTCCAAAGTGGCCACAAATTCAAAGACGGTAGGTATATAGGTCGAGTGGCGCCATCCAAAAATTTTACTCCAGAAAGGATGATGGATGAGGCATGCTAGCGAGTTTCGACATTAAAAAGGATTCAATGTCGCTAAGTCAATGAATTTCCAACTGGTTATCGGAAGGTAGACCGCATACTCAAAACGTCTCTGCTGCTTCTCCGTTAAAAGTATCATCTGTTCTATAATTCTTTCATTCCTTTCTTCCTTAGGCTCGGTCAGCTCAGTTTCCATCATCGGGGCTTTTCCTTTTCTAGCCCTCATTTCTTCTTGATTAGCCGTGGAGGATTGGGAAGACATTGCCTAAAAGATACCATCAACAATGTTTGAATATATTGGTATGATATATGGGCATATGTATTATAAGGAGCAACATAGAACCTATCCATTGTATTCATTTCATTCATATTCATTTCAAGAAAATGAACGGGTCATACATGGGCAATATTAGGTAGAATTCAAAATAGTCAAAATAGGTCAATTTCCTCTTCTTCTCCTAGCTAGATAGGATTTGAAAAATGAGAAAACAATAACATTTTGAAATTGACAAAGCAATAGGTGGGTATCATTATTCTCAAAGCCTACAAAGCAAGAAATTTCCACATTTCATCATTCATACTCCCCATTTCATCTTGAATTCCAAAAATATACCCAAATCACCTAGGGTTTGCAATCTAGATATCAAGAACTTCTCAAATCATGCAATGTTCATCATTTAATAGCAAATATAGGTTTTAAGCAAGTCCTAGAATCTATTTCTAAGCTATTTTAATCAAGAAAATCATCATCCCACATTCATTCGTACAAACATGTCTTCCAAAGACAATAAATTTCAATAGTTGTAAAGGAAGATAGAGAGAAGGAATGTTACCTTTTGAAGAGCTTAAGAAGGAGATTCAAGAAATTTCTACCAAGAAGTGCTTTGGAGGAGGCTAGTCTTACCTTGGATGAAGCTCTTAGCTTTTAGATGTGGTGAAATAAGAAATGGGCAAGGGTTTGAACACAATTACGCCTTATTTACGCAGTCCTTCTGGTGCCCGACCACGCCACTCACACTTGTGGGAGTGGGCGTGGTTGTTTTTCTGGAAGATTTTCACGCCTGCTCACACGCGTGTGAGCGGGCGTGGACTGTGCTCGCTTGCCTTCTTTAAATTTTTCTTACCCCTTTTTGAGCTCGGTCACCATCTTTGACGAATAGACCTTTGAGGACCATTTTAGGATGGAGAATCTGCGTGGTTAGTCAAAGAAAAATCTAGACAAAAGACAAAATGTACTTAAAAAGAGAAAAAGCAAGAATTGATAACGTAAAATCTAAATCCTAGGGATAACGTTGGGAATGCCTCCCAAGTGCGCCTTTGTTTAGAGTCTTTGGCTAGACTTGGGTTGGTCTATCCCGCTAAACACACAGACTTCGGGACTTTGCCAAGCGTCCCATGTACTTTTGCTTCAAGGAATGCCCCAAGATGTAAGACATCCTTGAATTCCCACGCAAATAAAGGAAGAACAACATGTATAATTGGAAGGTTTATGGCTTCAAACACTCCCCTTGATTTCTCAAAGGTAGTGCGATCTTCCTTTATTTTGTCATTCTCTCTTCCAACCCCGATGTTCTTATCGATTTTATCATAAGGTTGAGACCATATCCCTTCACTGGAAGTCATATCACCCCCCTCAACTCCCTCGAACAAATCAAATGTGAAAATTCCCTCCTTATCCATCATCTCTTTCTCACACTCTCTATTCTCATCTCCCCACTTTACTTGTCTAAAAGAATCACCTATCAACTCATCTCGTCCCAAATCATAGGATTCATTTTCCAAGAATTTAAAATTATCATATTCATCTTCAAACAAACTAGAATCCCTATGATTTCCAACCAAAAGATCACGATTTACTATAGAGTCATCCTCCCAAAAATTAAAGCAATCATAGTCGCAAGTAATAGAAATATCAATGCGTAGGGAGTCGTCTTTACAAGGAGCATGAGTATTTTTATCAAGACTTTCGCACTCATTGATGAAATTGCCAAAAAAGCCTATGGAATCATCCTTTCGGAAATAAAAACATTCAATATCATAAGAATATAAATCATTGTTACATTGTAAAAGGGAGTCATCCACTTTAGTGTCAAAAGTAAATCTATCAAAAGAACATGGATTTTCGAAAGCAGTAATGCAAGAAGGTGTAGGAATGTTACCATGTGTAGGCTCTTTATCTTCCCATACCACTTCGATGTTCTCATCATCGCTCTCCATCTCGACTTCTTTTGGATTTTCCAATTCAAAAATTGGAACTTCTTCTGGCACCGGAGCATAACAATCTACCATCCCTTCACTACCCACTTCTTTTCCAGCGTTTTGTGCCTCAACCCTTGGATTGGCTTCCGAGATTGGGAGATTCTCTACAAGTGGATAGTATATCCGTGATGAATTGGTCCTCATGAACTCCTCCATGATGGCTAGCATTTATGTTTCAATCTCGTCCAATGGAAGTCCTTCTTCCCGGAGAGTAGCGAGATAATCCTTTAATTCGCTCCTAATCTCGGCTTTCAAGTTAGCCGTATCCTCCTTGGCCATTCTTGTGAATACTTCTATTTTCTCCTTAAGAATTTCGATTTCGTCCTTGGCCGGGGGGATATAATCACAAGGATCGGGTATGGTAAAATACGGATTGGAAGGTGGTGTTTCAAGGTAATGTGTAGGATTGTTTCCTTTAAGAATTTGTGATGGAGATGGGTAATGGTTGTTTGGGTGGAAAATTATGGAACGAAAATGGCTCGGGAGTATAGCTTGGATCGATTGTTCTCATCATTAGTGCAAGCTTACTCTCTATGTTTTGGAATATTTCTTTAGAGCTTACCGAGTCATTTTGATAAGTGGAGTATTGTGGGGGAAATTTGTTTTGATTAGGTGGGATAGGGTGTGTGTATGGTGGTGGGTGATGGTTATGTATATAAGATAGATAAGAAGTTGGGTGCGGTAAGTAGTGATATGGAAATGGATAAGGGTTTTGAGGTGGATAGTGATATGTTGGTGGAATGTAAGTATGGGTGGAATGGGGATAATATGGATATGGTTGGGGTGGAATATAGTTCAAAGGATTTCCCTCATGGTGTGGGTAACCATGGGGATACATTGGAGCATACATTGGCAAGCTTACAAATGATTTTTAACAAAAATTTCCTGCACAAAGCTTAGCCAACAACAAATATATGCAACTAGAAGTGGTTGCAAGTGAGCAATAAAATATTCAAGACAAATAAGCTCACTTCTTCAAAGCAAATATCAAAATTTAAGAAAATAAAACAAACAAAAAGAAAGCAATTCAAGAACTCTTAAAAATTAACTCCAAAAACGTCAACGCAATTCAAAACCGTTTGCCATCCCCGGCAACGGCGCCATTTTGATGTTGTGAATTTAGTGGAGTGAATGTGAAGGTGGTAAAACGAAGAGTTAAACTCCCCGAGTGTCGTGTCTCTCAAGGATTGCGAATGGGAATCAAATTGGTGTTGACATTATCGGAGTTAAAAGGCATGAGTTACAAGTATTACAAAGGATTGGTTTGATAAGTAAGTTTGGGGGTTGTAGAAAGAAACTTACACTAAATATGCAAAGGAAAATGAAAGGGGTGTGCACCAAAATCAAACAAATTGATTGATCTTCGTAGGGGATTTGGAAAACGAGTTTCGTGATCGAGTAAGGAAGTCAAGGTATTAGTACCGAGTGGCGTCACACTCAGACTCTCAATCCTCATTCAGTTGAGGCATTTTATCGAACACTTGGTCTACCACTCCTCTCGGATCTCGTCCTTTCGGACTAAGAGCGGAGATATGGGTGAGTTGGGCTCGTGAGAGGCCGCTATCGCGCACTGTCTCACTTCCCTACAGTTTACTAGCTTTTCCGGCCGAAATAGAAGTAAAGCTTGAACAACTTCAACCATACAAACATAAATCATACTCCTTCATATCTCAAAACCATAGAGCAATTTCTAAACAACAATCAAAAGTTTAACAAAGGCACACACGCCCTAAATACTCTACTCAGTCATGGAAATCATTCAAAACAACAAAGCAGAAATTACTTTCAACAATAAATCTAAACAAGCAATTCAATGGAAAAAGTGTGTTACCCAAGGAATGGTTGATTCTACATCTTCAATCCATCTTCAATCTTAAGATCTACACTAATCTAATGGAAATTGAGTGTGTTTTTCTTCCCCAAAGGGGAAGGAATAGAGAGAGAAAAGTCAGATCTAAAAGTTGGGAGCGTCCCCTCCACAAATAAGAAGGAAGGGCTTAAATAGCTGCTCAAAAAGTCAAATTTCCGCTGCTGCCCTACTGGACGCGCTCCACGCCTGCTACCACGCGTGTGGCCATGCGTGGCAGCTCTCTGGAATAAATCCACGCATGCTCACACGCGTGTGATGGTGCGTGGCAGCCTCCTGCTTGATGGATTCTTTGTTTGTTGCTTCTTTTGGCCCAAAACTTTGCTATTTCCTTCGGAAATGACTCAAAATATATTCCTTGAGCTGGATTTGTCAAATAGATGCTAATTAGAGATTTTATCCATGAAAGTGATCATAATTGGGTGATGAGATAGTAAAATATCATCTAAACATGACCCAAATTTTGACTGTTCTTAGCACTTATCAGTACCAATTACTCATTATAGAAAGCCAAGATGTGTATCTATCTCCAAGCCTAGGGAGCTAGGGTTTTGCATGTTGTGATTACTAGTTACATGGATCTTCGGCCACGATAATCCTCTATAGCCTCAATTCTTGGCGAACCATTTTTTGAATTATGTGTTGTAAAGAAAGTCATACGCTCCTTACCAATAAGGTTTCGTATAAAGGTAACTTCTATTTAGGAGAATTCAGGTTGGGAGAACAACTCACTCAGTGAACTCATCGGAAGTTTTCATAACCATAAACTACAAGTTCTTCTTGAGGATAATCCTGGTTTTTCAAGAACCAGTAAATCAGTCGCATTCACTACTAAGACTAAGACTGAATCGAATGTTGAGGATTTCAATTATGAATCACTTACCCTACTGACAAAGAATTTCATAAAGATTTTGAAGGGTTTTAATCGTCATGAAAAAAGGACTATCTGGTAGAAGTCAAAGCAAACTGAGTTCTATACAAGGTACAAAGTCAACATCTAAAGACAATTCATCTGGGTTTAGATATGGTCAATCTTCCTGTACTGGACAATCTAAGAATTTCTCATCTAATTCTTTGAAACAATCTTAATAGAGGAATCCAATGTCATAAGTGTGAAGGTTATGGACATATTCAATTTCAATATCCTACATACCTTAAATGAAAGATGTCAATGAATGTCACAGCTTGGAGTGATGATGAGGGTGGCGATATGTATTAGAATGATGGTGAAGTTTTTTTAAACTTTGCTGCATTCGTCACACCTGTTGCTAATCCATCAGAGTCTGATGATGAAGATTATGTATCATTTGATGATTTTGAGGAAAGACAGTCATCTAGATGAAGAATATGCAATATTGGTTACTAGCTGGGAACAACTTGTCAAAGTGTATAGGAATTTGAATGATGAATTAAAGACCTATTAAGACACTTTGTGGAAGTTGAACGTTGATCTTTTCATGAAGGATGATTTGATAAACCAGATACACACAAGAGAAGGGAAGCCTGTGAAACAACTAGAGGAATTAAAATGAAACATCAAGATAATGGATAGCACATCAACATTGGATGAGATCCTTGATTCTGGAAGGAAGAGCCACATCAAAACTAGTTTAGGCTATCAGGAAGGTCAATCACCAGTTACCAAGATAGTGTTTGTCAAAGGAATTGAAGTACTTAAGGTTCTGCTATGCTAGTCCGACAGCCAGTTAATGCAAGGATTAGAAGGAGAAGATTGTATGCTCCTACATGTCACTACTGTTAGACAAAAGGCCATACAAGTCCATAATGTTACCACTTTTACAAGGATCAAAGATAAGAAATGTTTAATAAGAAGAACATCACCCCTTTTAAAAGGCAAATCTGGGTCAAGAGGTCAAAAGTGATATGCTACCCAACAATAGTCCTATTTGCTGCCTTGACTCAGTCAAGATGGTACTTCGACAGCGGGTGTTCAAGGCACATGACGGATAAGAGCAAAAATCTAAGATCAGTTTAACCAAACAGTGGATCAGTAGCTTTTGGAGATGGTCAGAAAAGAAAGATCATTGGAAATGGTTCTTTAAATGTTCTCGGACTACATCACTTGGATGATCTGTTATTGGTTCAAGGCTTACGTGCTAATTTAAGTATCATAAGTTTGTTATGTGACCAGAACTAGAAAGTATGCTTCAACAAAGATCAGTGCAGTTTGCTGGACAATTCCAATCAAATTGTGATGGAAGGTACACGATCTTCTAATAATTGTTGTATTCTAACTAATTATGTGACTTGCCACAGAACCAAGCTTGATGATGCAAAGCTTTGGCATCAAAATCTTGGTCATATTAACTTTCATGACATAGACAAGCTGGTCAAACTGGAAGCTGTTCGAGGAGTACCGAAACAAAAAATTTATCGTGAAGGTGTTTGCGGAGCTTGTGCAATTGGCAAAAAAAATAAGGGCAACCAACAAATTAGTAAAAGCCATCTCCACAAAAGAATGCCTACAATTAGTTCACATTGATCTAATGGGACCAACACAAACTAAAAGTATTGGAGTTAAAAGTACGCCGTATATATTTGTTTGTCTTGATGATTTTTCTCATTTCTGTTGGATAGCTTTCTTAAGGGAAATGATAGAAGCATTTGAAGTGAGTTAATGCCATATGGGGTCCTTCGAGTATAGTGGTTTTGTCATGTTTAGTCTGAAACTTTCAAATTGATCACCCGTAGACCTTCGACTTTCAAATTATTACCATCCGTCATCCAAGTAATCATCCATGGTCCTTCAACTTTCAAATTTTAACCAGCCCTGATCCTTCTAGAAGGACCACGGCCGGTTAAAATTTGATAGTTGAAGAACCATGGATGGTTGGACTATGGATGGTGATAATTTGAAAGTTGAAGGATCATGGGTTGTCAATTTGAAAGTTTAGGACTAAATGTGGCAAAACCACTATATACTCGGAAGACCCCAAATTGTAATTGATTCCATTTGAAGAGTTCAAGACTCTGTGCATTAGACTGCAAAAGGAAAAAGATGAGCTCATTATAAAGGTTCTAAGATTAAGAAGTGGTCATGGAATGGAATTCAAAAACAATGTTTACTCAGAATTTTGCTCAGGAAATGGAATTGCACATGAGTTTTCTACTCTCAAAAGTGCTCAACAAAATGGCATTATGCAAAGGAAGAATCGCACCTTATAGGAAATAGCGCGAGTTACACTCAATGCTAGTAATCTTCCACAACGCTTTTGGGCATAAGCTGTTCACACAGCATGTCATATAGTGAATAGAGTATATCTTCGACCTGGCACAACTATGACTCCATATGAGATATGGAAGGGTAAGAATCCTAATCCGAAGTATTTCCATATATTTAGTACTAAATGTTTTATCTTAATTGATCGTGAACAAAGAGGAAAGTTTGAACCTAAAAGCGTTGAAGGAATTTTCCTTGGCTATTCACCTAATACCCGAGCCTATAAGGTGTATAACAAAAGAACAAGGACAATCATAGAGTCTAAGAATGTAGTTGTGGATGATCATCCTGATGAAACAAAATAAACTTTTGCATCAGATATGTCTTCTGAGACACTAATTGAGTCAATAGAAAAGAGTGTTGAAAGTCCAGTGATCATTGACTTTAATCCTTACGATTCTAAAGAAGGACCACCTCAAGATGCTGATGAATCTACTGAGCTTGCTGACAAAAGTCAAAGAGATAAGCCTACTAGAACACGAAAGAACCATTTCTCTACCAACATAATTGGTGATCCATTAGCAATAATCAAAACTCGAAGCAAGTTAAGAGGTAATTTAGTCGAAATTGCAGGTTATTGTTGTTATACGTCCAAGGTTGAACTGAAGAACGTCAAAGATGTATTGAAAGATAAATTCTGGATTAATGCCATTCAAGACAAACATGGACAGTTTGAGCGCAACCATGTGTGGGATTTTGTTCCTAAACAAGAAAGTGTTAACATAATTGGGACCAAATGGATCTTTATAAACAAGACTGATAAAATAGGTAATGTTGCTAGAAATAAAGCCAGATTGGTCGCACAGAAATATACTCAAATTGAAGGAATAGATTATGATGAAACATTTGCACTAGTTGCAAGGTTAGAGTCTATACGAATGTTGCTTGTTATTGCTCGTGTTCTGGGTTTTACACTATTTCAGATGGATGTCAAGACCACATTTCTCAATGGCTATCTACTTGAGGATATTTATGTCGCTCAACCTAAGGGATTTGAGGATCCAAAGTTCCTAGATCATTTTTACAAACTGAGGAAGGCACTGTTGGAACATTGTTATCATATTTGTTTGATGCCATAAAAGATTTCCCTCTCTCCGTTTTCTTACACAACTTTCTTGATTGACCATTCCATTGTTACGATTATCTTGAATCATCTTTGATCACATATTATCCTTGTATTAATTGATAACTTACTTGATGACAAGTAAGAATAAAGTGTGGAAACTTGTGATAAGTACCAAAGATGCCTACTTTTAGGGGTTGTTTTGTGTTCATTTGAAGTCCTTTGTGGGTGATTTTTGGTTGAAATGTTTTAATTGTGCTAATGTGTGGCTTCACTTGTACACTTTTTGATGTTTTGAAGGACTTTTGGGCTAAAAATGAGGCATTTCAGCATGAATTTGAAAGAAACAAAGGAGCACAAAAAGCGGAGGTCAGGACTGGATCTCGGCCACAATCGTGGTTGGGTTGTGGCAGAGAAGCAGTGCTCGCCACGAGCCAGCTCGTGCACATGGTCGAGGAGTGGGTAGACTAAGTATCCCGGCCACGATCCTCACGCACGCATTTTGAAGAGTTCCGGGATTTTTGAGTATAAATAACTTGTTTTTAGTAGATTTTAGGGAGAGCTTAGATTAGATTTCATTTTGTACTTCAATTGTACTTCTTTCTACTCTAGAACTCTCTTAAAACTAAAGAAAACCTAAGTGCAAGAGACTTGACAAATCTCAAATCCTTGGTGATTTTTTATCTTCCATTGTAGAATTGACTTCAATTTTGGTAATCATTTACATTTTCAATTGAAATTTTATTCTTTTTTTCAATTCATGTTTTGTTGATCATGGCTAGCATGAGTGGCTAGTTACTTATAGGAATTGAGTTGTAAAGCCATTGCATAATGCTAGTGTGTAATCACATTGTCAATTTGGATTTGTGATCTTGTGTTTATTAAAGTCATTTTCATTTTTGGTCCTACTGTTATTGGGGCATTGCCAATTTTAGTCCACTTCATTAATTTTTGCCACATTGCGGCCAGTCTTATTTAGTCCCTACTACTTTTAGTCCACTGTTAAAATTTTCGTCAAATAACTGTTCAAAACAAGGGTATTTTGATCTTTTCATGCTTTGATCATCTCCTTTGCCCTTTGTAGTGGTTTTCCTTACACATTTTCATCCAATGAAGAGGTCTGGTGAAAGCTATGGCTTTGTAATGTGGCTCACATAGCTTTTGCCGGACTCTTCATTAGATGAAAATGTGTAAGGAAAAGCACTGCAAAGGGTCAAGGAGATGACCGAAGCATGAAAAGACAAAAAATATCCCTGTTTTGGACGGTCATTTGACGAAAATTTTAACGGTGGACTAAAATTGGCAAGAACAAAATAAAACTGGCCGCAATGTGACAAAAATTAATGAAGTGGACTAAAATTGACAATGACCCAATAATAGTAGGACCAAAAATGGAAATGACTCTGTTTATTATATCTTCTTGTTGAAAATGGATGAATTTGTATGTTGTCTTGTGAATTAGGGCTCAATTCATGAGATGTCTTAGGTGTATTTCTCCCAGGCAAGAGATTTCTAGGGATAGGTAGACTCTCTTCCATTTGCTTACCCTGCCTTAGATCCGAGAGGTCAGAGTCCGTGACAAGGCGTAACTCGTGTGTTTGATGAAATGACTCAAAGGGATTGGGTGACACTTGGGTGCTCCCTTGAACTTTGGGAGGTTGTTAAGACCGGAATGGCGACGGTACTAGGTAAACCTTGCTAGGAGAATAATAAATACTAGCACATCCTACCTCAAAGAGCACTAGAAACATGTTGCAATAGCTAAGCAATTCACTTCCCTTTTCTTCCATATAGTACCTTTACTTGTGAACACTTGCTTCTTTTATTTTTGTGAATTTTACTCAATGATGCATTGCTTTAAATCTTGTGTTGACTTCCTTGGATTGATCGTCCCTACAAACTATATCTTCATACTCCAAATTTTCCATCCTTAAAGACGACAACTTGGGGATAACATCCCTACTCCCACTTACATTCACACTCTTCCATTCACCACCACAAAATAACACTTTCATTGAAATAGTAGACGACACAAAGTCCATCGCTGCACAGATTCCTATGCCTAACGAAGAAAATATAGTTGGAGCTATCCTTCAATACTTTGGGTAGAGGGCAATTGAATGGGAGACTGCCCATTTGCAGGCTCAAGCACAAGCAAGGGAGTTGGCACAACAGCGAGTGCAAACACTCCAATCTAGGTTTATAGTTCTAATCCCTATTATTGATCTTTCTCTTGAAAAATCTAGTGTTTGTAAGGGATTATTTGTTTCTGTTTCAATGCCTGAATCACATATTTTACTTGCAACTTGTGAATCGTCTCTACCTATTGCTAATATTCCTGATGTGTCTGTCGCACTTATTTCCCTTAATTCTGATGAGGTTAATGAGTCTATTCTACCTGTTTCAAATATTGAAATGTCTATGCCTATTTCGATGTATACACATTCTAGTGTGATGAATTATTTGTTATTGTTTGTGAAACTGCTAATATGTCTGACCCATTACTCAATTTGGTTTCTCGGTCTGATTCACAACATGTCTAACTTTTTGATCAACCTTATGATAAACTACCTGGAGATCCTAATGTTGATATGCTTGAATCTAATATTGTTGAAACACGTATCTAAACACTCAGGTGTTGACATGGTTGAGTCTAAGCCTGTCAATTTGATTGATCCTTCTATTATGGATGTTGTGCATGATATTTCTAGAGTTAAGTCTAAAATAATACATGATCTTACTACACATCCAAACTCTTCAAGCTTTAAGATTCGAAATCTCAAAACTGTCTTGTCAAAAACTCATGTGGTTTACTCTCAAACAGAACCTAGAAACTCTTCCACTCATGTACCCGGTTGCCCTGTTTCTTCTAATCCCATGCAGGAAAAATCACAAGGTAAACAAAGGAAAAGAAAGAGCCAACCTGAAGAAATTTACTAGACAATATTCTATTGCAACAATCATTCCCCACAAAGAAAAAAGAGGAAGATTCCTACACCCATTGATTCTTATTCTAAGGCTGAGGTACCAGTTCAACAAGTATTCAAGAATATGAGATCCTCTACCAAGGGAAAAGATCTTGCCTCGCATGCTACTAAGAAGAGGAGTGTAACACCAAAACTCCAAGTAAATGAACATGTTGAAGAAACACATCCTTTCATTCCAATTCTACTAAATGAAGATGCTGAGAGCAAGTGGGAGTCGATGCTGCAAAGAGAATTTACAATGGAATGTGGATATCAATCAACTCAATTCAGTGTGTGACATTGTGCCTATATTACAAGAAGTTGATCTGATTTCCACGATGGAGAATGTAGGACCTTATTCAAAGCTATTGATACTACAATATTACTCACTCAATGAATGATCCAACAAGTCCAAAGCACTACAATGTTTTTATTTGGGGAACGTAGTATAAGTTGAGTCCCTAGGTCATCAATGACTTTTATGGACTTAAAGCTAAGCATATGGAGAAACTCAACGATTGGGATGAAATAGCTAGGGTAATCACTATTGGAACTTATTCTCACTAGCCTACCAACCCATTGGATGTGATCCACAATGCTGACTAAGTTCAAAGTATGTCATTTTGCATCACCTTGCTACAAGTAATTGGATTCCATCTGCTCATCTCTATTCCATATCCAAAGAGCTAAGTGCACTCTTATATAAGATTGGCACAAAGCAAGGAGTTGATCTAAGGAGAGTCATTTTCTCTCACATGCTTTATTTTGTCCATCCACGTGAGTAGAAGGTAAGGTTACCTTACCCTAATCCAATTCTTGTCATACTAACTGCTCAAGAACTGTCTTTGTATCCCCATGAGATTACACTGAATTGAAGAACACAACTCAGTATTGAATTGATAAAAGACTTATGGGTGGAAAACATGTCAAAGACGTTGAACCGGTTACACCATCCCGTGTGCCATCACTATTTGATGTGAATTGAGAAAACTTCACCCCTATGTGCGAGACCTAAGATTGTCAGTCAAGCTAAAATGCATTGTGAATGACCTTGAAGTGGCTCATAGGCTAATTGGTCAACAATTGGATGTAGCTCGTACTGAGCTTGCTACTATCTTACTATATCTGAGTCTAGCAAATGTTGAGCCAAAGAATGTTGTTGTTGATAAGGTTAATGAAGAGGAACCCTCTGCTACTTCATTTACTTTGTCTATTATTTTGACAAAAATGGGAAGTAGTAGTCATTGAGAGGGAGTTAGTTATGGTTAACTTTATGAAGTTTCTTGAAAGACAATGGTTACATGTTTTACATGACTCTTTATGTTTGGTTACTTTTATTTGGGTATGTAATGTTTGAACAATAGTCCTTTGGAAATGAATTTATCTTGTTTATTGCGAAATTTTTATTTTGCTTATGTTTTGGTTATTTAATTTATTGTTCTATTTTGAGTTGTTTTGCCAAATAATAGTCAAAGTGGAAATTTCTTAGTGTTTAGTATTGTAAACCTCAACCTGTAATTGGCAAAAATTATTATTTTTTTGGTAAAAGCAAAAATTATTATGACAAACTAGATAGGTGCAGTTTAGTGTCAGTTAGAATACTGATTAAAGCTCTGGCAAACGAGACACTACACTAGAGCCTTTGGAAGCTAGCCATTGGAACTACACTACCTTATCAGTTACAGCTGCCAGAGCAGTTACATGGTATGAGGTTACTTTACAAGAACATCATTATCTGATTGAAATACCTCAAGGGTAAGATAGTAATTCATTCTACAATGAATATCTTAGGAATTATTTGTCTTCCAAGAATCAGAGTATTATATATATTGTTTAGAGAGAGACTCCAACAGGGTGGAAAAGTTGTTGAGATAGAAATACAAGATACATTCCTCAAGATTTGAATATAAAGAAATTCTCCCTACTTTATACCAGGAGAATATTTTTTAAATACTTTCCAGAGACACTGGCTCCGCGAAATCTCAAGAAAGATGGGATTGGAAGATGGATGGTATACTGGGCTGACCAGCTGGACTAGTCAACCAAAAGGGTTTGGGCTAGATGGACCAGCCTAAGAGAGAAACATCAACTTAGGCCTACCTATTCGTAGTTTAATAGGATTAGGCTCATTATTCACAATGTAATAAGGATTTGGCTCAATATTCCTAATATAGTATGATTAAGGCTTATTATTTCAAATGTAACAATGAATCCAAATATAAGGCAGTCTAGGATTTCTATTTCTTATATGGTTCCTAGCCCAGAATATGTATAAATAGATCTCCATACATGGGGAGAATGAAAGCAATTCTCAGTAATTTAAAATATCCACTCACTCTAAATTCTCTCAATATTTTCTCTACATTTTTCCCATATACTCGTTACTTTATATACTAATACTAAACTTAATATTATGAAAAATTGATATATTTTTTGCACTTTTAGTCCCACAATTATACTGGCACTATCATGATTGATCCACGACTTTCAAACCTTGCAATTTCGGTCCACGACTATTGTTTTTGTTACAAAAATGGTTCTTCAGGTGAATTTTCCGTCAATTTCTCGCCGAAAAAAAAAATCACTTTCAAGCAGGGTTAAAATGGACATTTACATTGTTGACCGTTACCAAAGTGCAAAAAAAAAAAAAAAACTCAGTTGCAAGAGTAACCCTAATGTGCTCTCTTCTCATCAAAATAATTGCAAACAAGAGGAAAACATCGATTGTCATCTTCAATTTAAAATCCATTGCCAAAAAAAATAGAATTAAAAACTAATTTATTTCTAAAAAGCATGCGATCGCGTCAGTCTGGACTCCAAAATTATTTTGATTTTGGTAAACTAATTAAAGTTAATACTAATTCATTTCTAAAAAGATATGTAGCCAATTTAATCTTAGTAAAATTAAGTACAAATTTAAAATTATTTTTATATTTTAATTTAAATTTAAAGTTTAAATATTTGATATAATCATTTTTCAAAAAAAAATCAGAATGAAAAAGTTCTTTAAAAAAATAATTGTTAAATTTGAAGATGACAATCGATGTTTTCCTCTTGTTCGCAATTGTTTTGATGAGATGAGAGCATACATGGGTTCCTCTCGCAATTGAATTTTTTTTTTGTTTGAGTTTTTTGCACTTTGGTCACTAGAATAACATGTCAACAACGGCCAATAATGTAAACGTCCATTTTACCCCTGTTTGACTGAGGAATTTTTTTTTCTCGGCAAGAAATTGACAGAAAATCCGTCGGAAGGACCATTTTTACAACGAAAACAATAGTCGTGGACCAAAATTGCAAAGTTTGAAAGTAGTTGATCAATCCTGATAGCGCCATTATAGTCGTGGGACTAAAAGTACAAAAAAAAAACTCAAAATTGAATTAAAAATAACTTCAGTCAAACATCGTTAACTAAACCAGACGCATAAAATGGAACGAAGGAGTATATATATATATATATATATATATATATATATATATATATATATATATATATATATATATATATATATGAAACAGAATAATAACCCAACAATGAATTTGGTCCCACTGTCCTCTATACCTCTATATTTTCAAACACTATACCAAAGAAGTCAAGAGGACTGCGAGAAGATGCTCATCATGATTGTGACAACAAGTGCGTACCCATTGTACACTTGTTAGGGTTTCTGAAATGTCAGATATTTTAGAAAAAAAAAGTTTTTTTTTTTTTTTTTTGGAGAATATTTTAGGAAAAAAAGCTAAACGTTCTTATATAAAATGTTAATTGGGCAACTCACTTGATTTTGGGTAGTCAATTCAAGTTACTGATTTATTGATTTTGATTTAATTGAATTGATTTTTAAATTAACGGGATTATTTTATTATTATTATTATTATTATTATTATTATTATTATTATTATTATTATTATAACTCTAAAATCTTTGTTTATTGGACTTATTAGTCAATTAAATTGAATTAATTAAATTTGCAACATTTTTTTAACAAACTAATACATTTATATTAATAAATGTAAAACTAAAATATTGTTTAATCACATCAAATCTCCAATTTTAAATGCTAAATCAAAAATATAATGTAATAGTTATGAACATTCGTATAAAAAATATAAATAATTTCTTTATATTATTAAATTTTTTAATTCAAAAATTTAACAAATGAAAAATTAATAATTTATTCACATTTGTAATATAATAATTATACTATATTTTTCTTTTTCATTTTTTTATACAAATAAATTTTTGCGTTGTGTAAGAAATTTATTAATATGTTTATTAAAATTTTACTCCTTATTTAAAAAGTTAATTAATAACATACATATTCTTAAAAAAAAAAAAATACTAAAGAGGCCAGGAGTCTAGGTTCATGCTCCCCTATATATTTTGTTTCACATAGTAGTCTTGAGCGGCTTGAGCTAACCACTAAATTTGAGCTAGTCAAGTAAAACCTTCAAGTTTATCGATTTTATCTATCAGGTTTATTTTCTTATTAGGTTCAATATATTTAATCTAACCCATTAATTTTCTATTTTATTGGAGCAAGCCACCAATTTCAATCTAAGATTGAAATCCTTATTTCTACACGTATTATTATTTCATTATATGCTCTAATGTTAATAAAAGAAGATTAAAAAAAAAAAGTAGCTCAAAAAATTACTCAAAAAAAAAAAAACAATCAAAAGGACATTTTAACAAGGAATAAAAAGCAATTAAAAAAGAGAAAGTGAATATAGTATATGTATAGGGACGTTTGGTTCTAAAATCGAAATCGTAATTAAAATTAAATAATTAGCAATAATTATATAAAAACTAATCTATTTTTTTTAATACTATCCACTCTATTACAAGCAGTATCTATTCAAATACTTTCTCCATTTGTTCAATCATGTGACCTTCCCTCAAAAAGAACCATAGAGGTGTCAACTTAGCACAAACTGCTTGGTAGTAAAAACAAATATAATCTATTTATGTGGTACTATATAATAGATATATGCTTGCCTTAAATTTTCACATCAAATGTATGGAAGATGGCTCTTTATTTATTTTTGGGGAAATCAATATTTTGGTCTCTCAATTGTTTCCAACTGTCAATGTAATTGCTAGTTGGAATAAGGTTCAAATTGGCCACTGAACGTAACTTGAAGGTGCAATTAGGCCACTGAACGAAAAAAAAATGCAATTAGGCTACTGAACACTCTAAATGTATGCAATTTCACCTGATAGCAGGTTACCTTCCATTTCATCAGGTTGCCTGCTTACATCGATGGTGAGTTGGCATTTTAAAATATTTTTTAATAAAAAACTTTAAAAATAAAGATAAATAAATAAAAAAATTAAAAAAATTTAATTATTAAAAAAGAAAACAAACAAACAAACAAACGCGAGATGCAATGTTTATTAGAGTTTCATTTTAAAGATATTATAGATAGAATTTATAATTATGAGTCCTTTCTCATTTATTTTTTTCTTTCATTTTCAACTTGACGAGTTTAAATGGGAAACTTCAAAATCAGAAAATAAAAAGTATTTTCCTGATGAAAGATTTCGAATTCTGACTAATGAGAACCAAAGCATGCTTAATTCCAAGTTCCTTGAACACATCACGAAGGAGGGGGAAGGGGGTGACCACATTTTTAAAAAAAAAAATTTAATTTTTAATTTTAATTTTTAATGTTTATTATTAAAAAATTATTTTAAATGTTAACTCACCATCTACATAAGCAGGAATCTGATGAAATGGAAGGTAACTTACTATCAGGTGAAATTGCATGTATTTGGAGTGTTCAGTGGCCTAATTGTACCTTTTTTTTCGTTCAGTGGCCTAATTGCATTTTCATGTTACGTTCATTGGCCAATTTGAACCTTATTCCTTCCTAGTTTTCAATTTCAATCAACTTGTTCTTTGAATTGTTTAAAATTTTGCCAATTAAACCCTTTCAGGGACCAAATTAACGAAATTTTAAAAATGTGAAAATTTTAAACAATTAAAAGATCAAATTAGTTGAAATTAAAAACTAGGGATGACATTGAGAATTGAGGAACCAAAATGTTAATTAACTCTTTATTTTATTGTTTTTTCCTCTTTATTGTAATGTGTCTAAATATGAGAGGAAAAGGGGTGACTTTTATAATTATTAAAATATTTAAATGTCATAGTGGAATAACAAAAATAGATAACAAACATGCCTATTGGAATCAAATTTAATAGTATAATAATATAAAAGTACTTAATCAGCAAATGCCACCTTAATATTTTAATTTATCGGAAATGGTAAATTGGGATCAGAATAATTGAGGATAAGTATATAATATAAAACCCTCACCATCATGCATTGTCCACTTTAGGGAAGGGAACATGCTGATAACAATGCCCACCTTCCAGAAATGGGAAGTTTTTATTGTTTTGTATAAAATAATACTACATGTATTTAAATAAGAGAAAGTTGTTAAATACGCTCTCAAATTTTACCTGAAAAGTTAATTAGGCTCTCAAACTTTTTAAAGTTGTAATTAATAACATAAATATGTCAATTTAGTTTATCAAGGCCCAATTATCTGTTAGTAACTTGTAATACTAGGTCACTAAAGTTTATTGTTTCAACAAACCAAACAATAGAATTCAATTCATGTTCTATTTCTTGCTTATTTTATTTTCTATAGAATAATAATCTTATTTTTCTTAAAATTCATTCCGTGAATCAAACATGTTGTAAGTGTGCTAAAAGAAATTTCAATGGAGTCAATGAAAGAATTGAGAATGAAATAATCTATTGGACGATAATAATTTATCATTTAGCCTACAAATTCTATAAGCATAAGACGAAATATGATACTCCGTAAAATTTTACACCACTAAAATCGAGAGTAAAATTAACTCAAATTATTTTTTTTTCAATGAAAAGATTTGGATTAAATTAAAAGAAAGACAGCCTACAAGGTAATGAGGCAAAGTGTCCAATCACTTCCCGCAACCTGATACAAAAATAATTTTTCAAGTAACATTGTGAACAACACGATTCGCAGATCACTTAACAAAACGGAAAATTACACCATTCATCATAAATGCAGTTATTTTTTTAAATCCATTATAATCAATAATTGAATCGAGAATTAACTCAATAAATTTGTCACAATTGAAGTATTTAAACATTATTTTTCCCTATCAAAAGAACCTAGAATAACTTTTTCCTCGGTATAAAATAATTTCTGAGCGTTGAAATCTTAAGCTGAATTTTATATTTCGTCAATAATATTCTCTACTTTGTTTTGTATTATCAATATTATTATTATTCTTTTGCTGCAAGTGGGGATGCATAATTTCAGAATAACTAAAGGTGTGTTTGGTTGGGGGGTTTAGGCATAGGGAATGGGTATGAAAGTGATTGCTAGTGTTTGGTTGATAGGTTTTGAGAATGTTACTATGGGTTTGGAATACCCCAGTAATGAGAAACCCATACCCTTATTAAATAAGGGTTTCATTTCACTTCCTCATTTCTTCCCCAACTATTAATAATCATTCTCATTCCACCCAACTACCAAACATGCTAAATACTTTCACCAAAACCCATTACCCTTACCAAGTATTTGATATCCATTCCGATTCCGATTCACATGTGCGAACCAAACACACCCTAAATTCTAACCTTTGAATTGGGAATACAATTTAGGATTAAGGATTAATAAGCAAAGTACTTTAAGTGGACGATGATTAGTCTTTCCCAACTAACAACCTTAAACGGAGTTTAATGATTCCCTTTAATAACTCCGAGGAATGTTTACGTTATATCTGACGCATGATTGCATTTTTGCTGGTGCGAAAAACCTATGGAAATAAGTAATTAAACGGAGTTTAATGATTCCCTTCAATAACTCTCTCGGTGGCGGGGGCCCCCTCAAGGTGACCGGCACCCCTCCCGGGCGAGGGTGCTCCTGTCCTATGCACGGATCATCCTCCTTGTTTGCACTCTGGCCTCTTTCCATATCCATACTCCTAGTGATCACGTCACTCCCCCACTTACTCCATGACACTCCCCTACCCCACTTCATAACCGTCACGTCACTATCCCCACTCACTCCATGTCACTCCCCCTACCTCACTCCATAACCGTCACGTCACTACCCCCACTCACTCCATGTCACTCCCCCTACCTCACTCTATAACCGTCACGTCACTCCCCCCACTCACTCCATGTCATTCCCCCTACCCCACTCCATAACTGTCACGTCACTTCCCCCACTCACTCCATCTCACTCCCTCTACCATTTACTCCATGTCACTCCCCCTACCACTTACTCCATGTCACTTCCCCTACCCCACTCCATAATCGTCACGTCACTCCCCCCACTCACTCCATGTCACTCCTCCTACCACTTACTCCATGGCACTCCCCTACCCTACTTTATAACCGTCACGTCACTCCCCCACTCACTCCATGTCACTCCCCCTACCACTTACCCCATGTCACTCCCCTTACCCCACTACATAACCATCACGTCACTCCCCCCATTCACTCCATGTTACTCCCCCTACCACTTACCCTATGTCACTCCCCCTACCCCACTCCATAACCGTCACGTCACTCTCCCACTCACTCCATGTCACTTCTTTGGTCTAGGTCCCAACTAGAAAATTGGGCCCATATCCCATAACCCATCAATTATTATTATTATTCCTTTTTTCTTATTGTTTTTATTAATATTATTGTATGTTTTATTTTATTATTACATAATAATAATATAATATTAATATTAATAATAACATGAATGTTCTTATAGGTCATTTTACATGTTAACCGCTAACCTAAATAGCTAATTTTACCATACATTTTTTACAAACCGCTAATATAATCCGATAAACCCGCTAATACAATCTGCTATCTTATAACCGCTAACACAATCCGCTAACCGTTGATTGCCAAACAAGCACATAGGCTATACGATGTGGATGTAAATGCTAAGTAATTAGAATATGAATATTATTATTATTATTATTATTATTATTATTATTATTATTATTACTACTACTACATATTTTATAAGGGTATTTATGTCTTTTGAAGCATATTTCATTTCTATTCCTTAAACCAACCAAACACTGTAATATAATTCCTAAAGTCTATTCCTCCCACGAATCAAACAATAGAATACAATTCCTATTCTATTCCTTGTATATGTCATTCCTTATGGAATAGCATTCCTATTATCTCAAAATTCATTCCGTGAACCAAACGTGGTGTCCCTTTTTCTCTAAATAGTTATTAAAATGATTTTATCAAATACACTCATCTATAAGCAAATGAATGGAATACACTTACTCTCAAAAACATATCAATTAAAGGAAAAATACTCCATTATTTGTCATTCCCGTTTATTCTCGCAGTGTTCATTTTATAATGTAATAACAAAATTATCAGTTAATTATGAATTAATCAAGTCCACAATTAATTTTAAAAAATTTATTTATTAATCATATACAAATTAAAAATCAATCAATAAATTCGAACTAATTTTCAGCTTGAACTCGAACAGTTGAGCCAAACGAGCTGCTCGAAAAATTACCGAACTAAACTCAAGCATTATTTTTCAAGCTCAAACATCGGCTCGGCTCGTTTTCCCCTAATTAAAATTAAAGCATGCATTTTGAAATGCCTTATCCCTATTCTTAAATTATTAATCTCCCTTTGGGACTTCCTCTAAGAACTATGACACATGGCAATCTTATCTCTACAATTTTCGTTTTTTCATTATTTATTTTTGTTCAAGTCGGCATTATAATATTATTATTATCAGATACATACTAGTTTTGAAGTAGAACAGATTCGTTTCATGCGGCGTACGTGTTCTCCACCTGCTCTTAGTGCTCTTCCTCCTTCATGGGGGGATTCTTCCGCTTTTATGGACTTTTCTCTCCACAATTCTTGGTGTTGGATTTGTTGTCTCATCCATATTTGTTCTCTACCATTTTTGAATATTTTATCTTATTTATTCTAGAGTTTAAGCTCTTTGGTGCTTAATTATATTTCATAATGATAAAGGTGAGGGTGTATGAATCATAGGAACCAATGCATGTTGCAAATGATTCTGCTTCATGGTTCAACCATATTAGCTAGGTTTGTCAAATAATAAAACACTAAAAGCTTTAGAGCATAATTGGAGCATATAAATATTTCATCAAGATTATTAAGTTAGGGATAATACTTTTAAAGTTACAAATTAAACTTTCATCAACAATACTTTACAGTTTCTTCATATATATTAGATTAATTTTGTAACTTTAAGAGTTTATTATCGAAATGTCCATCGATTATTGCGAAATTATCAATTTTTCTTGCTCAATTAAGTTCTTGACTTTGAAAACTTTAACCAATTTGGTCTTCCGTTTATTTTGGTGTTAAACATCTGTTAAATCGGGATCAAATTGATAATTTTGCTATATATCAAGGAACCGCTTCGGTAATTAATTTTTTGACGAAAATAATCCTTTGACTATAGTGAAATTACCAATTTGATCCCGATTTAACGGATATCAAACGATAAAATAAATGGAAGACCAAAATGGTTACATTTTTCAAAGTTGAGGACTTAATTGGGCAGGAAAAATTGTTGAGGACCAAATTAATAATTTCGCAATAGTCGAGGGACCATTTCGGTAATAAACTCTAACTTTAAAGTATTGTCCCACTGGCAAGTACTTTGATAACAAAACATTGATCATGTATATGTATTTTCTTTTGTAGATTAGAGTTACTGGTCCTGTTTATTTATAGAATTTGTAAGTTAAAATGATGATAAGTGAATTCTAAAATATTATTCACAATAAAACGGTACTGAATATAAATACAAGACACCTAATAAGAGTCCTATTACAAATACATCATATCATCAATAAGACGAAGGGGGATGGAGCCTGTAACTCTACTACTAATACTATTAATTAATTAATTAATTAATAGGAAAATTACTATTTTGGTCCTTTAATTGTTTCTAAACTGTCAATGTAGTCCATAGTTTTCAATTTCAACTAATTTGATTATTAAATTGTTTAAAATTTCGTCAACTGAACCCTTTCGATGGACCAAAATGGGGATTTCTCCATTTTTAAAATTTCTTCAATTTGATCATCGAGGGTTTTAATTGACGAAATTTTAAAATATCTGAAGTTAAAATTCGGGTGTATTTGAAAACCAGGTAAATGACTTTCGAAAAATATTTTTTGAAAAATGAGTCCTTTTTTAGAAAACATTTCCTTTTCAGTATTTAATTGCATTCTGGAAAACTGTTTTGATGTGTTTGGTTCATTTGTAGTAAAACTTTTCTTTTACTTCAATTCTCTGATCTTTAAGTATGTTTTCTTGGTGGGTCTTTGGCCAGTCAGAGGATTTGTGGTGCAACTTAACGTTGCAGGGCCGGTTTTTTTTATTTGCGAGGCCCTGTGCTAGTAACTAAGTGAGGCCCTATCAAAGTATAAATAAACTGCGAATTAAAGAAAAATTGCAAAGAAAAAAATACAAATAACTTAATTTTGGGCCAATATAATCACAAATACATATACTAACTATCAGGCCAGGACTGGACTAGGGGTCTCAAAATTTGGGGTTCCTGTGTGCTGTTGCACATCTTGCACGCTCTAAAATTCGGCCCTGCTTAACGCTAATGGTGGTGGTTTTGCAGCATTGGGGGCGGCGGGCGGCTGGTGCTTTGGTCGGGTTCTTGATGGATATGATGTTAAAGCCAGGGTTTTGCTGGGTGGCTGATCGAATAGGTTGTTGTCAATATGAAGGATGTAGGAATGTTTGAGAATTGGAGATGAGGTAATTAAGGCGTCATAGCCGGCGCTGGTGAAGATGGCCGGAGACGAGAGGCGATGAGATATGCGGTGGCTCCGGTTGGTGGATTGTGAGACGCGGTGGTTCTAGTTGTAATTGTAAAGTATGTATGTGATGTTTTGGATGGGTGAGTTTTGAACGATTTCACTCACATTTTAATGTACATTTCAGTTAACAAATTTAATTCATGGTGTTTATAATTTAATTTTCTGTAATATTTGATTTAATATTAATGTATAAAATTGTGTTAATATTTGATTTAGACATTGACTATAGAGGAAGTGAGATGAGAAGAAATGAGTTGAGAAACTGCTTAAGGTTGGTCGCGGCTTTCCTTTTCTTTATCTGAAAAATCTATAAACTAAAGTTACAATAGGTTAAGGATGGGAATAGATCGGGCTCCTTTGCAGGGCCTATGGTCTTATCCTAATTAAGGCGTAGTTACGCATGACTCAATCGTTATATCGTGGACCACGGTGCACATATAAATGTCCACCATGGTCCAAAACGACGTCGTTTTAATGTTAGTGGACGCGGACGCGAATGACTCAAAGGAATTCATTATCTATAATACACATAATCATTGTCTAGAATACACAGAATGTTTTGTCCAGAATACACAGAATATTGACACAAAATACACATAACTCATCCTCCTAACATTCGAATGTACAAACACATCACAACCTGTGTTAATAACATGAATACAGAGAATATTGACACAAAATACACATAACTCATCCTCCTAAACATTCGAATGCACAAACACATCACAGCATCTGTTACTAACATGAATACACAGAACGGTTGCCTAGAATACACAGAATGATTGTTTGAAATACACAGAACGATTACCTAGAATACACAGAATATTAATATAAATATACAGACCGGCCGAAACGGGAAACGTGATTTCCAAAAAAATGGACGGTTAGTTTACAGTGCTCAAAACGACGTCATTTACGTACGTGATGCACATTACTATGTGCACCGTGGTGCACGGTATAATTTGCTGGCATGACTTGTTTAGTAAAAATGTCAAGTTTGGACCCATTTTAAAACCTATTAAATTAAACAGGCCAAATCTATATATACCATGCCGGCCTTCAGGCCTGGCGCGCGAGCGCGCGCACATACACACACGCGCGCACGCACGCGCGCACACACACACACACACAAACACACAAACACACACACACACAGATATATATATATATGTATATATATATATATATATATATATATATATATAGGGACACGCTCTGGTGCGGACAGTCGCCCAAGAAGGAAATGAGAACGCTTCGCAGTCGTCCACGTGTCTAGATCAACAAATCATATTTAATTTTAAAATAACGACGCGGTTATATTTTCGTAAATAACTCGAACTTTGGTGCAAGTAATTGTGTTATAAGTGCACCTAGTTTCAATTACAAGTGTATCTATTTTAACACCTATTTTCACTTATAAGTGCAAGTAATTTACATTGTTAAAATTAATGCACCTGAGTGTAACCTAGGTGCACCTAATTATAACATTAGATGCACCTAGTTATAATATTAGGTGCACTTAGTATTGATGCTCAGTGCACAATTTACTTGCACCTGTAATACATTTTACTTGCACTTGTGCACCTATTTTCACTTACAAGTGCAAGTAATTTACCTTGTTAACATTCATACACCTTGGTGCAACCTAGGTGCACCTAGTTATAACGTTAAGTGCAACTACATCTGGACACGTGGCGCGCTGCGAAGCGTTCTCGGTTCTGTCCTGGGCGGGTGGTTTTCAGGTTCAAATATGAACCAATGCTATAATGTGCACATGTGTACCATTATGTATCGTTGATCTTACTCGATCGTGTGATTCATATTGATTTTGACATGATACGTATACACCACAATACCAATGCACCACTACACAACTGCACCCGTTGCACCACTGCACTGCTCCTCATATCTTGGTTGTCCAATCTCACATCTCAACGATATGTGGGGGTTCACAGGTTCAAATGATAGCAACGGTTCACACCTGAAACGGACCTTATAAATAAATAAGTAATAAATAAATATAAATATATATTTTATATTTACAATATAACCCCAGCCAAATATATATAATTACCAAACCATAAACCTCCCCCTCGAAAATCCTATTATAAATTCTAATTGAACTATAAGCATTAGTACTAATCCTAAAGTGTTCTTATTGTTTAATTGTTTATTAATTGTTCTTATTTTTATAATATTTAATAAAGTGCCGCGACTTAATTATGTTTGTTGATTGTTAACTATTTATGAGAGAGATTATTTAAGATGACAAGCAATAATACAATTGAATTTATTTCTAAACAAGTTAATGAGCATGTTGAAGTCTTGACTTGTTTTATTTTATTTTATGTTTTAATGCTATTATGTTTGTATTGTGGTGATATACTTATGTAGTTATGTATTAGTTTTGTATTAGGTATATTTTTTAAATTATTTATAAATACTTATTAAACTTTTTTAAAAGACTTAACATGTAAGTTGTATATAGGCTCAAAGTAAAACTTGCTTTGGAGCTTTTTTAATGGCCTACATATTAAACAGACTTTTAAAAAGGATTCAAGCCAAATCAGGCAAATTGTAGGCTTAAAATTGAGCCTAACAAAAAGCCTACATACATGCTCAGGTCACGCGCGAAGACTCTCCCAAGTGAAAGATGGGGTGAAATTTGAGCCGTTGATCTAATCTAGATCAATGACTCAAATAAAGAAAAATTATCATAAAAAAAAACACGCTTCTGCCAACATGCATACAAATGATTAACTGTCTCAAACTAATGCACATTAAGATATAAAATTACGCACCTTAAGTTATAAGACCACGCATCTTTAAGTAATAAACAACGTACCTTAAGTTCAAACTGATGCACCTTAAACTAGAAAAGTGAAGCACCTTAAACTTTAAATATACGCACCTTAAGAAGGAAAACGACGCACCTTAAGCTATGGATATACGCACCTAAATCTTTAGACTGATGCACCTTAAACTAGAAAAGTAACGCACTTTAAGTTTTAATATACACACCTTAAGAATGAAAACGACGCACCTTAAGGTATTGAAAGACGCACCTAAAGCTTTAGACTAACGCACCTTAAAGTTTCAACAAAAAACGCACCTTAAGTTCTCAACTAAAAAATTGACACACCTTAAGCACTAAAGCCACGCACCTTTAGAAGGAAAATAACGCACCTTAAGAAGGAGAATGATGGACCTTAAGTTTGACCAATATGCAAAAGGACCAATTTGCCACCGCGTTTTTTTTTTTTTTTTTGTTTAAGTTTTCTTTAATCTGGACTGTTGATTTTGATTAGATCAATGGTTGAAATTAAACTCCATCTTTTACCTGAAGCCTATTACCGCATTTGATCTCTCTCTCTCTCTCTCTCTATATATATATATATATATATATACTTAGGATCATATGAGATCACTTGTTTAGGTAAGATCGTGAGATTAGATATTGTGCATCCATTTAATAATTTAATGGTCTAGATTGATTTAAGATGCTAAGTTGAAGTGTGTGCGAACGGTAATAAAATGTGTGTGAATGGTGATTAAGTGTGTGCGGACGGTGATTAAATATGTGCAAACGGTGATTAAATGTGTGCGAACGGTGATTGATATACAAGATTTGATCTTAAAATTTTTTAATGGTTTAGATTGATTAAGATTCCAAGTTGAAGTGCGTGCGAATGGTGATTAAATGCGTGCGAACGAAGTGTGTGTGCCAATCAATCTAGACCATTAAAAAGTATTACATGGATGCACAAGATGTGATCTCACGATCTTACCTAAGCAAGTAGTCTCACTGGAACCCTACCATATATATATATATATATATATATATAGGAAAGGGTTCAGGTGCAAGGAAGTGTTCTCATGCGGTTGTGCGGTTACGATCTTAAGCATTACAATGGCACACCTCAAGTACACAAACCATGCACCTTAAGCACACAAACAAAGCACATTTAAAAATACAAATCATGCGCGCCTAAAGCTTTAGGCCGACGCACCTTAGTTCACAAACCACACACCTAAGGAATTAAAATGGTGCACCTTAAGTTTCAATAACTCACGCACTTTAAGCATACAAATCACGCACCTTAAGAAGGAAAACAACGCATCTTAAGAAGGAAACCACGCATCTTAAGCTTTAGCTTCACTCACCTTAAGTTTCACCACTGACGCACCTAAAACAACCGCACAACCGCACTGGAGAAGGTCAACAGCACAGGAACTCATATATATATATATATATATATATATATATATATATATATATATATATATATATATATATATCCAAAAGTTGTCAAAATTTAAGAATTTTTTTTTAACTTAAAAATTGGTTAGTATCAGTTCAACACAACTACACTTTCAGACAGATGAAACGACCTCTGTTCCGCGCAACTGCAGTTGTCTTTCAACACAACTGCAGTATCAGTTCAACACAATTACAATATCCATTCAACACAACTGCAGTATCAGTCATGACCCATGGTCCACAGTATAATGACTGGACGTTTGATACATGATTTTTGGGTGGCCAGAAAATTCAAGATTTTTAGATGTGATGCGTGCATTGGAAAAATTAAAAGACATAATGGATAGAAAATAAGACATTCTCAAAGAGATTGATTTGCTGCTTACAAATGACGCAATAGGGGTTATTTGGTCTAAATTTTATAGTCCCTTTTTTCTCATTCAGTTATTTGATATTTTAAAATAAAAAATACGAAAAAAATAATCATGGAAAGCACGCAATTGGACAATAATATAAAGCATGATTAGGGTTTAATAATATTTGATATTTCAAAATGGAATTCACTTTTCACTTTATATTTTAAGTTTATTCATAGTAATTTTCACATGATTAGGGTTTAATAATATAAAGCATATATACTTTAAGCTGTAGCTTCGCTTTAGCGCCGTAGAATGTCTTTGGCGTGGGTTCACGTTAAGGAAGCTGTCGTGCTTTGAGTGGCAGAGAATAATTACATATAAAATAATTTATTCCTACCTTTATTCATATTTAATTAATTTTTTATTAATTAATAAAAATTTTCCTTTATCTTTTTATCAGAGGGAAATGGGGGCCTCCCACAGTCTTTGTGCTCCAAAGATTCAATTCCACCCCACTAATTTATATATAGTAATTTCATGTCATTGCAACTAGCTAGCTACTACCCTTTCAAGAAGTGGATGGTTGGGGTGGCGAATTGGAGTTCCAACATATTAAAATAATTTGCCAAGTTGATTCTCACATCATCATCGTATTATTAAATTTATTTTCTATATGGTTCACAAATTATTAAAGTATCATAACCAGTACAAGAAAATATAATTATTTTTTTGGCGGCATTTGATTTAAATATGATAATCAAAATCGAATGCATAATAATAAAAATAAATAAATAAATTTTCATAAAAGCAATATCTATTTTGTAGAATTTGATTGAAAAATCTCCATAGGTTAATTTCCAAAATGTCTTTGACTATAGTTGTTTTTCCCAATTTCATCATCATCATCTTCTTCTTCTTCTTCTTCTTCTTCTTCTTCTTCTTCTTTTTAAAAAAAAAGGAGAACAAAGAGTGAATTCGCCTCCACTAAAGCTTGATCACATGACCTCCTCATATGGGAGAGTCACTACATGCATCTAAGCACAAAGTGCTTAGCTCTCAATTTCATCTTAAATGACTTTGGTGACTCAATGTTAGGCTGTTGCAGACTTTTGTGTTTTTGATCAAGGTAGTCTTCCATTTGTTATTCCGTCCAATTGGTGAAGGGACAATTCGGTAATTTTAATATTTTTTCTCTTTACTCCCAGGCCTCGAAATCCCCCTTTCTTTTACAACTTTGGTGACCCTCTTTCTTTTAGGAATTACTCTCAGAGTTGCGAAAAGCCTAAGGAAGGAAGCAAATTTCTTCACCACTAATCAATCGAAGCCGAGCATTGAAAAGTTGGATTAGTTGACCAACGGATTCAAGATGATGGATTCGATTGATGAAGGAAGAAATTTGCTTCCTTACTTAGATTTTCACAGCTATGGTAATTCGTAAAAGAAAGAGGGTCGTCACCAAAGTCGTAAAAGTAAGAAAGAGAGATTTCATAGGTCTGGGAGTAAAGAAATACAAATATTGAAATTACTGAATTATCCCTCCACTAATTGAACAGAATAACAATCAAATGACTACATTGAGTAAAAGTACAAAAATTTGGGACTACATTAGGTTACCAAAGTCATTTAGAACGAAATTGTGAAAAATTACTATAATTGAGGATCATTTTGAATATTAATTCATTAATTATAAATGTCTTCTTTTTTTTTTTCTAGAAGTAAAAAATTAACACTTGATTTCTTTTCTGAATATTAAAAATGAATAAACAAATGACTCGATCACTTTTTCTTTTTTTTTTTTTATTTGAATTCCCACCACCTTCCTCTCCTCAAAAGCGACGAACCAAACACCATATGATAGTTGACTTTAAAGGCACTATTTGTTGAATTTCAGTTTGATGTGCACTTTAATTTCAACGTATTGAATAATCGGATTTGACAATACCATACCCAATTGATCAAAATATTTGCATAATATAAATGTATGTGGTCATGATGTACCCTATAGTTGGACTCAATTGAGTGCATCATCACAACATATCTTTTTGTTTTCGGCAGGGAGAGAGAGAGAGAGGGTGGAGGGTGAGGGGGTTACTGATTAGTGTATCAGCAATATTTTGTGGCACTGATTTTAGAATGGCCTATATCATGAAATTAATGTATAGTAGTAGTAGTAGAAGTCAAAACCCTTATCCATTCTCCACAAAACCTTTTCCACTGTTGAATTATTAGTAGCAATCTTAGTATCTTACCATTAGAGGAATCATAGTCCTAGAACCACTCAAATTGGTAATACTGACAACTTATCCTTCTAATCCTGCTAAAAATTAAACATTCACACATAGGGATGGAAATATGTTAGGTGGAGCTATATATAGGCAATTTGCATCGTGGACTCAGGGCCGTTCATATCATTTTATAGGCCCGGGGCATAGCATAAAAAATGGCCAGACCCGTTCCTATCATTTTATATCCCTGCATAATATGTCAATTATTAATGTCACCCCTGAATTATTAGTGGTGTAAATGTTGCCCATCAATTTTCAAAATGGTACATATATTATATTGCCCCTCCTGTACCATACATGAGGGGCAATATATGTACCATGCATTTTGAAAATTGAGGGACAAAATTTACACTTGAGAAAGACAATATATGTATCGTTTTGAAATTGAGGGGCAACATTTACAAAAAATAAATATCTTTTAAAATTATTTCATAACTAAATCACATAATATATTACATATACATAAATCATTATAAAGTCCACAAAATAACACATGTTCTAAATATGAGTAAATTACTCGAATGGAAATAGATTCAAAATTTGATATGAATCACAAATCAATCTATACTATAAATCTCATTATAATTATAGAAATATAAAAAAAAATCGCATTGTTACACCTCAAAAAATATAATTATAAATAGAAATAAATTTCATATGTTATAATTTGAATACTATATTATATTTCTAAATTCATCTTCTAAAGAGTAGGGAGGAAAAATTAAATTTCATAAGTTATAATTTTAATTTTAATACTAAATAATATCCCAAAATTCGTCTTGGGAGGAAAATTTTAAAGTATAAAAATGAATATATATGCAACCATGGAAGTTCGGAATGTTTTAAGTATAATAATGAATATAAATGCACCCATAAGAATTCGACCCCATGATCTCAACATTAAAAATTGTAAGTTTCACCAACTAAGCTAAATTAAATTTATGTTATTTTGATGTACATTAAATACTTATACCTAAACTCTATAGTATATATATAAAAGGTGATGGACTAGGGTGGGCCCCTTTCAAGTGTGGGCCTTGGGCAAGGGCCCAGCCCGCCCTTGCCCAGGGACGGGCCTGCGTGGACTAGGGTCCATATAGTATTGTGGACTTTGGATCAAAACGATATCGTCGTTTTAATCTTTAACTTTTAATGGACTCTTAATTTCCCGCTCGTCATGTTTATACACGGTTAATAATATATTCCAGGTACAAAATTCGTACTCTTAAGGTACAGAATTACGTAACATAAGACACAAAAGCTGATAATGCAAGACATACACATACACATGTTATATATTTATTTATTTTGAAATATGATTTAAGTAGATAATTTATGTTCTATAGGCATAGAATTTAACAACAAAATACATAAATTCATAACATAAGACACATAATAGGTTGTCTGTTACACAACTACTAATCTATTCTAAGTACAGAATTAATACTCTTAAGGTATAGAAATTTATAACGCAAGACACAGACACGTTATAGATTTACTTAGTTTACACAACTACCAATATGTTTTAGGTACAGAATTGATACTCTTAAGGTACAAAATTTTATAACACAAGACACATACACATGTTTTTTTTTTTAAAATAACACATACACATGTTATATATTCACTTATTTTCATATCCGATTTAGGTGGAGATTTTATGTTTTCTACGCACATAATTTCACAAGGCATAAATTCATAAATAAGACACTCAATATGTTATGGGTTACATAACTACTAATTTGTTTCAGGTATAGAATTCATATTCTTAAGGTACAGAATTACGTAACATAAAACACAGAAACTAACAATACAAAACACATACACATGCTTTACAGTATAAAAAAAACATATAACGTGAATTGAACAACAAACGGTTGCTATCAAAATTAAAATTAAATAGGATTTAAAATAGGCCTACGCTTGACTTTTTACTAAATAGGTTAGGACATAGGCCCCTATGAAGGGCCTAGCCTATTTTCATCCCTATTCACAAAAAAAAAAAAAAAAGATATAATGTTTCTCAACAGTAAAAATAGTATAAGGTTCTAAATTCACTAAAAATTTATGATAATTAAACATAAATTGTAACAAATAACCGTACCAAATGTAGTAATTATGGGTGGGCATTTTGGTTAGATTTACTCAATCTAAACTGAACCGGACCGATTCGATTCGATTTTGTTTTTGGCAAACTGAACATTTTGGTTTGGTTTGATTTTTATCGGATAAATCTCTCTAAAATCAAGGAACATAATGCCTTAGGAAATAATAGGACTCTAGTAGTTGTGTTTCACTAGGCTTCTATCTCTTCGTAGCATTATATGTATTTAGTCTTGTGTTTGTTATGTTGAGGATATTCATTCAATATACGATTAATCCATTTTCCATCATCTGGTATCATCACTACCTACGATCTTGATGGCTTCCAACGTGCCTTTAGCATCTAATGCCTCTGTACGCACGGTGACCACCGGCTCTTTGTCCTCTCTAACTATTGCTCCGACTTCTCTCACATCGGCACACCATTTTGTGTCGATCAAGCGTACCTCAAGGAACTATTTGTATTGGTGTACCCAAATGGTTCCGTTCCTTCGCGGTCAAGGATTGCTTGGGTTCGTCGACGACACCAATGTATGTCCTCTGTTGGTTGTAGTTTCGGCTAATGGTGCTACTACTGTGGATAATCCAACAGCCCTCGCCCGGGTCTAACAAGACCAGACCATCCTCTCCATGGTTGTTACTTTACTGTCGGATGAGGTAATGTATCTTGCTCTTGTCACAAGGGAGTGTGAAATCCTGGTTGCAATGCTAGAAGCACTGGTTGGGGCATGATTAGTGTGGGCTTGGTGATCAAAGCACTAGATCACGGAAATTCGTTGTATCTTGTAACCAAGGAGTTGTGGATATAGTGAATTCCTCCTTGAGATAGGAATAGATCAGAGTGGAGTAGGAAGATTACATACACCTCCGAACCACTATAATTTCTTGTGTCCTTTTATTACTTTATCTTATTTTTTTATGCTTGCTTGATCTACACGTGAAACACACTGCACATTATTTATATTCCGCTGTGCACAAGACACTAACAAACTGTTAAGTGATTTAGTTTTAATTTTGGTTTAGCAATTTCAAATTAGAGTAAAGTCTATTCAACCCCCCTCCCCCTCCCTCCCTCCCTCTAGACTTTACCTTATCTCTTTTGAGAGCAACATTATGAATCTATTATAAAGTGATGAGTTCGAGTCAGAATGTGATGTTTCTCTATAATTGTATTCTAGTTGAAATGGTATTTTGTCAAGTAGTTCCATGAGTTGAAGTCCTGTAAAATGTTCTATTGTGCAACCTTCCTTGATCTCTTGTTATTATCTCTACCATGAATTTGTGTCTTGGTCAGAATCTCTCCTTAGAGTTGTTAACAGGATTAAATGACACTTATGTGTCAAGATCTATTCTTATACTCTAAAATCTTTTTCTTAAAAACTATATAAGTATATATGCTTTATATGGTAAAGTAGGATCTTACTTAGCTGTGTTCGCTAATGTTTTTAACTAATATTTTCAAGTACGGAGTAGATTCCTCGTGAGAGCGATTAGCTTTGATGACTTAGTATTATTTCCTTTATGTATGGTTTGGTACCGTTGGACTAAGATGAGACAATGTTATGTATTCAGACTTAGCTTATGTTTTGATGTTGACTTTATACATTTATGTTATGATGGATGTTAGACTCTAGCCTTGCACCTGGGTTTAGATTAGATCTAGGTGTGGCGTGACACCCCTAAGTCTTAGCATTTCTCTTTTCGCTTCCGCAATGAAACTACTTTTGAAATCTAATATTATTGCAGTTTTACTCTTTTATTTTATAATTCTGGCTCTAGAATTTGGGGGTGTTACACTTGCCTTGAGGACTCTCTAGTGTTATACTAATAGGAGGTATTGTTTGCAATCTTATCAACTTGGGCCTTAACATCAATAGGGTCTAGCATCAAAAGAACACCATTAAAGGAAGTATCCAACGTCATTTTGTCTTCATCGTTGAACCCACCATAAAAATCACTCACCACATCCCATTGACGTAGGGCATGGTTAGGGATTTAGCCGCGAGTTTCTTTAAACCTTTTCTAAGCTTCACTAAGGATTCCATGGGCCCTTGCCTAAAATCTGAGAATTGCTTCCTCAACTTGATGATTCTTGTTGGTGGGAAGTACTCTTGGAGGAATTCTTATTTGAGTTGTTCCCATGTATGTAGGGGTATTAGCAAATAGAGTTTTCGGTAAACTACTTGTGTTTGTGTTTGGTAAGCATTCGTTTATGTTCATTTATTAAGGTAAACCAACATAAATGAATAAATTTTAGAGCTCGTTTAATAAACAAATATAGTCTAAACATTTATATGCTTGTTTACTAAGAGCTCGTGAACGTGTTCATTGGTGTTCATTTAATAATGTTCATGAACATGTTCTTGGGGCCTTGGTGCCACATAATCTTCTTGTCTATAATTGAAAGCTAGTTGAAGTTGGAAGTTTGGATGGTTCATGGGTTGATAATGTGGTGGAACATTTTGGTGTGGTTGTTGAGGTTGTTCATGTGTTGGTGTATATTGAGGTGATGGGTAGGTGTTTCTCTTGGTGGAAAA
Organism: Ipomoea triloba; assembly: GCF_003576645.1. Lineage (NCBI taxonomy): Eukaryota > Viridiplantae > Streptophyta > Magnoliopsida > Solanales > Convolvulaceae > Ipomoea > Ipomoea triloba. Next base: position 12,826,550 of record NC_044921.1, read on the forward strand.
GGTGGTGGTGATCTATTCGTTTGTTGAGATGATTGGTTGGAAAGTCATTGAATGTCAACTGTGATGTTTAATCCTCTAGTACTTGTGGTTGGTGGAGTAGAAGTTGACTCGATGGCTTGAGGTATTATCTCCTTGGTATTCTTCCTTGTCTTCCTTGGGGGATTAATCTCAAGCGATACAAGTCCTTGATGTCCCTTGCTCCTAAGTTGCATATAAGACAAGAACAAAACCAAGTTAAACAATAAGAGTCAAAGGTGCAAAAAGAAAAGAAACGAAATGGTTAGGATATCCTAGAAGAAAATTCCCTTATGTTGAGACAATAACAAAAGCTTAACACCGCTACAAATCCCCAACAATGGCACCATTTGATGGAAGAGTATTTCTGTGTGGTGAGTTTTGTGTGAGAGTGTATTCTCGCACAAAATATCATTCTCAAAGGATAAGTGATAGGAGTCAAGCTTATGTCACTCAAGCACAAGGTTTTAAATCTTCTTAATGAAATCTAGCCCAAAGCAAAGGGATTATGAGGTAAATAATGAAGAAAAAGCCTAGCAATTGGATTGAATAACAAGAATAGGATTAACGAAAGTGAATAGGAACTTGGATTAGGGCAAAGAAACATAATCGAATCAGGAAAGAGGGAAAGAGTCAATTGACAAGGTGATAGATGTCACATAACCTGGAAGGAAGCCTTTCTCAGGTTATTCCACACTCTTAGAACACTTACCGCATGTTTGGTTCGCGGAATAGGCCTAGAATGGCATAGAATTCTCGGAAATTGGCATATTCCTTTGTTTGGTAATGTTTTTTATTCCCAGGGAATGAGCTATTACCCTTGCAAGGATAATAGCTATTACCAGACCCCCCTTGGTATTAACCTATTCCTGAGTTCTCAGAAACAGGGAAATTTTCTTATTTACTATTTTATCCTTAATTAAAACTTAAAATATATTTAGATCACAACACTCTGAATCAATTTTTTTTTATAAAAATATTATTTTCGTAGTAATATTTCGTAATAATGGTAAAATGACAAATTTTTTCTAATAGTGAACAATATTGAGCCTAATATGGCGCAACATTGTTCATCTATACTATTTTAAAAAAAAATTATATTCTTGTTTTCCACCTGTTATTTTTTTAATTTCATTTTAATCTTTTATATTGTTTTTATGTATTTATATATTTTTGTTAAATATTTATACATATATTTTATATTATTAAACATAAATAATGTCATCTTATCAAGACGATTAAAACAAGATTAATATTTAATATAGATTAATCAAATATTATACAAATAATCAAGTGTTGGTATAATTTTTTAAATTTTATACCAAAAAATAAATAACTCTATCCAAATAATTCACAATATACACATTCAAATTAAATAAATATAAAAATGAAATGTAATCTAAGTACAGGTTTAGCTCATGAATCTAAAATCTCATTTGGTTCATTCATAATACAACAATATTGTTGGGTATTTCCAGCCAAGTGATGATCTTCTTGAATTTTCCGATGGAAAGATGCCCATGAGTGATTGCGTTCTTAGTGTTCTTGTTGCACTAGAAGTGAGTGGCCACTTTGCATCTTTTTGGCTGCTCCAATGGCGTATAGAGCTTGTATTCTCCTCAGGATAATCTCATCACATTTTATAGTAATATTAGGACTATTGAATATCTGATCATTTGTTGCACGAAAACTCCTTGAAATAAGGAGATACACAGATCTCAAACCAACTTCCTGAAGAGTTGATAATCTCTTATTCTAAATATTATTATTATTAGTAGTAGTATTAGCAGCAGCAGCAGCAGCAGCAGTAGTAGCAGTAGTAGCAGTAGCAGCAGGAGCAGCAGCAGCAGCAGGAGCAGCAGCAGTAGTAGTAGTAGTAGTAGCAGTAGTAGTAGTAGGAGGAGAATACTACTACTACTTAGATGGTATAGAGCTAGTGTTATTCCTACCAAGGATATAGTTGAAGCATTCTTAGATGAGCTAACTCCTTAGTTTGAAAGGCGCAAGGTACATAGGAACTCTATTGATACAAGATGTTAGGTCAATGAAGCCTTGGATAGCATCAAAGAAGCTGAGGATATGAGAAGAAGGTAAAATGAAGATCTGTTTATCAAGTTTTTTGGTTATTTTTGTTAAGTTATTTTTGTAATTTAACTTGATCACATCGGCTGAACTTGTGCTTAAATATGTTCTTCTACTTGTAATCATGTATTTTGTGAACTTATCATTGATAATGATTAAATGTTCTACTTTTGGTTGTTAAGTTAATTGTATGGTATTCTTTGATCTTAGGAATTTTTTTCAAACTCATCCAAGTGTGTTGAATATGTAAATTAAATCATGATTTAAAAATATTTTATCAGTTTTTATTAAAATAAGTCACTGGTTTAGTATAGGTTTTGACATAATCAAAAAGGGGAAATTATTAAGAATAAAATGTAAATTAGATTTTGATGATGCGATATGTAATTAATTTAGTAATTTAAGATGCCAAAAATTTCTTTTTAGAACGTATTATCAATTATCCACAAGCAGCTTAGGTTCAAAAGTAGTAATGAATCATACACAAACAATCAACCAAAAATTTCCTTTTAGAACCTATTATCAAAATCCTTACAATAAGAATCTCTCAATGACATTAAGACATCCTCACAAAAACAACAACAACAACAACAAAAAACACGGATCCTTATCCTTGAGACGGGTCGGATCGGTTCAAGTCACTATGTAAATGTAATGCTTATGCTAGCAAATGTAATACTAAATCATGAATAAAATGTTTGTTATTTATAAGGGAAAACGTAATACTTTTGAGGACAAATGTCATACTTTTATATTTTTATGTAAAAGTATTACTTTTTTCATCAAAAGTATTATATTTTTCCTTATAAGTAATGTTGCACTTATAAAAGAAAATGCAATAATTTTGATGAAAAATGTAATACTTTTACATCAAAATGTAAAAGTATTCTTCAAAAGTATTACATTTTCACATATAAGTAATAAACATTTTATTCTTAATTTAGTCTTACATTTGTCAATATAAGTATTACATTTCATCTTGACACGACCTGTCTCACGGATAAGAATCCGTGAAATGGTCTCACATAAGTTTTTGTCTTTATAGCAATAATGTTTATCCAACATTAAAGCTTTCGTAGCAGTAGCACTTTTCCAAGAGCAAAGCTTATCTAAGAATAAGTCTTACAAGCAATAGGACTTACAAGCAATGAAGGAGGTAAGTAATAAAGTTATCTTTTCAAGAATTACCTAAGAAACTCTTGTAATAAGTCAAGTAGTATATGAGGTATATCTATGCTAACTTTAGGTGTTGGAATGTTGATCAAGGTTGATATTTTAGCCTAAACATGTAAGTTTTATAAAGAGGTACAATAAGCCATAATTTAAGGACAAGTTACAAGCAATGGTTATCTAGGAGTCTATGAATATCAATTCAAGATTAAATATAAAATTGCAAGTTGCTTATTTCAGAATTATCTCTAGTTTTCTAACGGGAAAATTTAAATCCAAGTATAAAAAGGAGTAACATGCTGAAACGGAACACGCAACAACACGAAGAACATGATCTACAAGCTCAAATATTTAGCAAACTTTTCAATCTCAATTCAGTTAACTCAAAAATTCTCGAAAGCTTCAAAAGCATTATCTAGAATTTGCTAGTCTTTTCAGTTTGACGACTTATGAACTATGGTTGATTAGTCGTTATAAATTTTTACATGTTGTAGAAAGTGGAGGTATAGTAGACTTTGTGAAGTAATGTGAAAAATCTAACAAGCTTGGTGATCGCATCAAATTAAAGCACAAGTTTAGAGTCACTTAACATATAATTTATGTAATGAAAGGATTACTAGTGAATTTCCCTCATAGTGAAAAGAGAGAGAAATGTGGAATAGAGAAATTACACCGTCTCAAAACCACTATTCTCTCTCACTTTACAATACTACACTTTACTCATTGCAATTCATATTCATACTTAGTTTTATTAATGCCTAAAAAGATTCCAAGTGTGCCTAAAAAGATTCCAACTCAATTTTATCTTCAAAAACAAAAATATACCAAATGTGGAAAAGAATAAAAATAAATCTATATTGTAGCTGCGTAGGTAGCCGGGTAGGCATGGCAGCGAAGACTTAACTGATAAACTTGGGATATGGAGACTTTATGAATTGACTGTCTAGGGAATTGAACTGACCAATTTATAAAATTAACAATGGGAGAGCTCTAGCCCTAGCTCGATATTGAAATATATTATTAAAATAAAAAATAATGCCTTGTGCTTCATGGTTTAACTGTCATTTGCCATGGAACTAGGGTTTTAAAACATTTAAAATATATATATATATATATATATATATATATATATATATATATATATATATACTAGTTGTAATATACTAAAATTGTATTTTAAATATTGTATATATAAAATTATGTAACTTATAACTTTTTTTGAGATTACGAGAAAAATTTATATAGTCACTATACAATAGTGTGTACTAGGTAAATTTTATACGCGTATAATTGTTCGTAAGCCACATAAGAGAGGTAAATCATAATAAGAAGACCTTGTGCAAGGACTCAACCGAAAAGATATTGAAAAAAGTCGAACTCATCAAAAAAATTTGTACAAGAATCATGCTCTATCCACTTAGTCACTCTAATCGTGATGTGTTATATGCATTCTAAGTATGTATTGACTATTTGTGAATTAATTGATCATCAAACCAATTCTCTCTCCAATAACATTCCAAAAGTTTATCTTTTGATTTTAATGTTTTGTATTTTTTTTTAGTACTATTGACCTGTTACAATGTAGTATTTGTTCATAGCTACTTTCTAAACCAAATAAAGTACAAAGAGCCAATATCGCATCTACTAAGGCTCAAACCCACCCCTCCCATGTGGGGTTGCAACCGAGTGCCACTAGACCACAAGGTCTTTGGCAATATTTTGTATTAAAATTATCAATTTGCATTATACTCCGTGTCACGTTTTTTTTTTTTTTTTTTTTTTTAATGTTGTG
>NC_044921.1:12831640-12840957 GCF_003576645.1 Ipomoea triloba
AAGTTTAGAGTCACTTAACATATAATTTATGTAATGAAAGGATTACTAGTGAATTTCCCTCATAGTGAAAAGAGAGAGAAATGTGGAATAGAGAAATTACACCGTCTCAAAACCACTATTCTCTCTCACTTTACAATACTACACTTTACTCATTGCAATTCATATTCATACTTAGTTTTATTAATGCCTAAAAAGATTCCAAGTGTGCCTAAAAAGATTCCAACTCAATTTTATCTTCAAAAACAAAAATATACCAAATGTGGAAAAGAATAAAAATAAATCTATATTGTAGCTGCGTAGGTAGCCGGGTAGGCATGGCAGCGAAGACTTAACTGATAAACTTGGGATATGGAGACTTTATGAATTGACTGTCTAGGGAATTGAACTGACCAATTTATAAAATTAACAATGGGAGAGCTCTAGCCCTAGCTCGATATTGAAATATATTATTAAAATAAAAAATAATGCCTTGTGCTTCATGGTTTAACTGTCATTTGCCATGGAACTAGGGTTTTAAAACATTTAAAATATATATATATATATATATATATATATATATATATATATATATATATATACTAGTTGTAATATACTAAAATTGTATTTTAAATATTGTATATATAAAATTATGTAACTTATAACTTTTTTTGAGATTACGAGAAAAATTTATATAGTCACTATACAATAGTGTGTACTAGGTAAATTTTATACGCGTATAATTGTTCGTAAGCCACATAAGAGAGGTAAATCATAATAAGAAGACCTTGTGCAAGGACTCAACCGAAAAGATATTGAAAAAAGTCGAACTCATCAAAAAAATTTGTACAAGAATCATGCTCTATCCACTTAGTCACTCTAATCGTGATGTGTTATATGCATTCTAAGTATGTATTGACTATTTGTGAATTAATTGATCATCAAACCAATTCTCTCTCCAATAACATTCCAAAAGTTTATCTTTTGATTTTAATGTTTTGTATTTTTTTTTAGTACTATTGACCTGTTACAATGTAGTATTTGTTCATAGCTACTTTCTAAACCAAATAAAGTACAAAGAGCCAATATCGCATCTACTAAGGCTCAAACCCACCCCTCCCATGTGGGGTTGCAACCGAGTGCCACTAGACCACAAGGTCTTTGGCAATATTTTGTATTAAAATTATCAATTTGCATTATACTCCGTGTCACGTTTTTTTTTTTTTTTTTTTTGTTAATGTTGTGAAATATATATAATACGTTATTAGCTCATAAGTAAAGTTTATCGCATAAAACCCTAATACTCTTCATATAAATACAGTATGTACTAATTTCTTTTACCTAAATGCTGATTGAACGCTCGTACAAATTGATGGATATATTTCAATGGCTTACCCAAATATGTCTTAGCCTAGATGGAGGATCCGCCGCAAATTATTGTGTACACGGTCCAAAACAATGCCATTTTCATGTTAAAAAAAATTTATTTGTTCTATGCGCGTGTTAGAATAATTAATATTTTAGGGTAAGATAATATATTTTATAAGTTAAAATAATGTACATTATGTGTTAGAATAACGTACTTTATATGTGTTAGAATAATGAAATTTCTGTGGTAAAATAATGTATTTTATGAGTTAGAATAATATATAATGTACTTTATGTGAGAATGGTTAAATTTCTAGGATAAGACAATGTATTTTATGAGTTAGAATAATGTAATTTATGTGTTTTTGGACCGTGGTGTGGACCACGGTCCACACTATAATGATTGAGAATCGGCAATTGTTATATTATATACCATGGTTCATATTACATTGTGAACCCTACTCTAAAAATTATGTATTTGCAAGTTAAAATATTCTATAACTACAATAATTAACAATTTCTGTATGTGTAAATAAATTGAAGGAACATAACATGATCTAGACACATAAGTTGTTAGGCAAAAACTTGTGTGAGACCGTCTCACCGTGAGACGAGTCGCGTCAATGTGAAAATGTGATACTTATCCGCACAAATGTCATACTTATATGTTCAAATGTAATACTAATCATGAATAAAATTTTTGTTACTTATAATGATAAATGTAATACTTTTAAGAGAAAATGTAATACTTTTACATTTCGATTTAAAAGTATTACATTTTTCCTCAAAAGTATTATATTTTTCTTTATAAGTAAGGGAAACATTACTTATTATGGAAAATGTAATACTTTTGATGAAAAATATAATACTTTTACGTGAAAATGCAAAATTATTACTATACATTTTTCTTCAAAAGTATTACATTTTTTCCTTATAAATATCAAAAATTTTATTTCTAATTATTATTATATTTGAGCATATAAGTATGACATTTGCACATGTCAACCCGACCCGACTCGTCTCACGAATAAGGATCCGTGAGGCGGTCTCACACAAATGTGACCCAAATTGTTAACTACATGTACAAAATAGGTTAACTACAACACATAAGAATGTTAATCAACATCTTGCGTACGCGGTTAACGATTCGGATTAACGGTGAAAATTAAACCTCTGGCTTGTGGTGAAACAATACTTAAATAAAACTTTGACCAATACCCAACCGATTGCATCCCTCTTTGTTCTTCACATCTGTAATCTGTATTCATTCTACTCCATCCTCAATACTTATTCATCGTGGCACTAAATCAATTCGCACAGCAAAGTACCAACGCCTTGAGTTGACTAAACTCATCATAAATAACATACATATATGAAATCGTTGTTGAAAAAATAATTATTATTTTTACACTTATTTATAATGGGGTGTTTGGTAAATAATTGTTAGCTGATAGCTGTTAGCGAATTGAGTTAGTGGATTTGATTAGCTAATAGCATTAGGTGGTTGTAAAAGTATGTTTGGTAAATTAGCTATTAGTTAGCTGATAGATGATTACATGCAAAATGATCTTTAAGGGTATAATTTATTTTCTCAAAAACTTATTGGAAAAGCTGTTTTGAGCGGCTTTTTGAATTTTAGCGTTTTAGAACAATAAGCTGTCACAAAATGCGGATTAAACAAACACTCCTATTGACAGTTTAACCAAGTCAAACAATTAATAGTGGTCAAACAAGTTAAAATTGGCTGATAAGTTATGTTACCAAAGAGGGTCAATATATATGTGTATGTGGATTATCCAACCCTTCTTCATTTATTGAATTTAAAGTTCACTTTTCTATTTTAGTTTCACTTTGCTTCCTTGTAATCGGAAACTGGAATGAAATACCTATTACCATCATGAATTAATTCTTTCAAAAAAAATTCACCTCTTTTGATTAACTTCATAATGCATTATAACTAAACAAATATAATTTGCTTTTATAAAAATCATAACAGGTGAACAAAAATTTATTATTCTTTTATAAGTTGTATATATAAATTATAGGTTAGTAAACACTAGTATTTTCCTTGTGTAATGCTATAATAATAAACACACTTACGAAGATACAATCAATAAAGATTAGCTTATGTGCATTTATTATTTATATTGAATATTTTCCATTTTTATATTGGTTGGAAAAAATACGATTTATTGTGGGCATTTAAAAAATAGCGCGTAGGAACGAAAAACTAATAAATTTTAATAATAGGTTTAATAAAATATGACTAACTACAAAAATGAAATTACATATTACTAAACACTTCTTTGTGTACTCAAAAAAAAAAAACTTCTTTATATACAACATTAGTAGTTGTACTACAACTTTCATTAGACTCGCTACAAACCAATTTTTTAAGGTCTCGGGAACGGATAACTCTAGACACTTGCCACAACCATGGTTATAGAAAGTTTTTTCAATTACAACCTAAAGTGAGAAAGTGTTTGTCTTTGTTTTTTATTGATGGTCATGACCTATGATAGCATGAGTGGGAATTGTATCATTTGAAACTTAAATGGTAGTCTTGGGTCTAATACTGTCAATGAAAGCCACCGAACTAATACCTTAGCTCCTGCATGGGCGCCGAACAAAATTTATGCATCTATGACATGCACTGCTAACCTAGTCACAATTAATCTAGTGTCATTACACAAAATATTCCTTAGTAGCATGACTAGCGATCCAACTTTTAAAGTCAAAACATGATTTGGGACACCTAAGCATTCAAGACATTCAATAACTCTGGGTGTGCAAGTTTGCAAGTAAATCGGAATTATAATATGCCTTGCCTTCTACAACACTCAAATCACTCATGTAATTGTTTATACTATCCACCACTATCATGAGTTAGTGATAGGATTGAGTTGGGCGTCAGCCTGGTTGGCTGAGTGCAGCCCTTTCTCGATTTGAGACGTGGCATTGTGGCTTACCATGTGTATGAAAGTGAACTCAAGTCATTCATTCAATGTAAACATAAGAGTTTAAATACTCATACAGAGCCAAGAAGAAAGGAACAGTTACACTTGAACCTTAAGACTAGGAAAAACAAATAAACATAAACTAAGAAAAATTAGAGGCCTAGACTAAATCTTAACACGCTCCCCCAAGCTTGGACCGGCCCGCAATGGAACAGCCAAGAAAAATTAGAGGCCTCCGCAATGGAACAACCTCCGCCTGCTGATCAACCGAGGATGTCGCCATAGAATCCACCGAACCAGTAATTGACACTGTCTCCTCAGCAGGTGCTGCCTCCACCAGTGGAACCGTCGGCTCCTCTCGTTAGAGAAGCTGTAGCAACCATGGGCACCGGCGAGCTAGGCGTCGAGGACCGTCTAGTGGGCATGGCGGACACTGACTATTATGAAGTAGTGGGCTGAAGCACTAGGTGAACTTGCGACGCACCACCAGTCGAGGTGGCCCCTAGAGCTTCCATAAGCGGTGCTAGTTGAGCTATGGCCGGTGGGGAAGCCGAAGTTGAGGTCGACGCTGTAGCCGATGCTGGTAGAAAAGCAGCACAACAAGTCTCCAGTGGCTGTAAAATAGCAATACCTGCATCGCAAGGGGTAGGAGAAGGCAGAGGTTCATCCGAACTCAAATACTGGGGCATGGATGAGGGTGCAGCAGACACTGGACAACGACCCAAGTCACGATAGGGAAACTCATTGGTGACAACCGCAACATGACGCGAGACATATATTCGAACACTACTAACCTCTAAACATTTATATGCAGATTGACTCAAGGAATATCCCAGGAGGACACATGGTACAAATTTAGGACTCAATTTTGCTGGAAAATAAGGCTTTAGCCAGGGATAACACAAACACCCAAACGACCGAATTTTTTTTATAATTTGGTTGTTTCTCAAACAATTTTTCATATGGCGTGGAATAATTTAGAACGGGAGTAGGCATGCGATTTATTAGATAGACCCCTATTTGGAAAGCATAGGTCCAAAATGAAGAGGGCATGGACGCATAATGTAAAAGCACCATATCGCTCTTGACTATGTGCCTGTGTCGATGTTCAGCCAAACCATTGTGTTCCGGAGTGTGAGGCGGTGAAGTGTAATGAGAGAATCCCAGAGTATTAAATAGAGGTGTTAATTTGACATATTCACCTCCATTGTCAGAAAAGACCGAGAAAATCTTATAATTAAAATAATTCTTGACCATATGTTTCAACTGACAGAATGTACTGTAAACATCTGATTTGAGTTTTAGAGGAAACAACCATACATACCTAGTGTAATGGTCAACAAAATTGACGTACTATTTAAGCCCGTCAATTGAAAGTGTTGCAGAACTCCACACATCCGTGTAAACTAACTATAATGGACGAGTACTAGACATTGAACTAAAGAAAAATGAAATTTTATGACTCTTATTGATGTGAGAAGAGGTACACGCAAACATTCTACGAACGCACAATACTTTAGACAACAGAAGCGATCGACTAGTGGAAGGAATTGAAACTGACCCAATATGTGAGATATGGAGAGACTTACCATCGACCAACATTATCTCATCAAGCCCGGTGTAGTCCGCTAGCGAGTGTAGGGATATGGCATCATTCACTGTATGATGCGAGGCCCCAGTGTCCATGAGCCACGGTTGCGTGGGCGTAGTCGTGGTAAAAGTATGATGAACCATAGGGGACTGGCGCCCGGTACATTTGGCTCGAGCACAGCCACATTATTTTCTTTCAGGAATTTGGCTAGCTTCTTACAAAATTTGGTGTCGTGCCCAGGATAGTCACAGTAATTGCAGTACATCGCTGGCTAGTTCCCAAAAGTCCTTGACTAGTTCTGGCGTCCCCCTGAAAACGTGGAGCTACCTCGGCCACACCGATTGGTGCTTTGTGCGTCAACCGAGCCATTAAAACGCCGTTGAGTGGAGTTAGCAGTCGGCATATGAATTTGGGAGGTTGTTTCATTATCTTTTAATAACGTCATGTAGTTGACCAAATGAGATAGGAACCTTACGTACACAGAGGGCCGCCACAATCGAGTTGTATTCATCGCCAAGTTGTGTGAATACATGGACGACGAGGTATTCTTCAGCGACAGGGCTTTGAGCAAGGGCCAAGTCATCGGCAATGGATCGCATATCCCTCATATACGACTCAATTGACCGGTTGGCCTTGGGGGTTTTGGCTAGCTTCACTTTCAAAGAAACTACACGACTCCGAGATCCAGCGGCACAATTAGTAGACAGACGAGTCCATGCATCATGCACAGAGGTGGCAGACGAAATTACCGGTTGTAACACATCGGAAAGACTACCCAGTATCGCGCTGAGAATAATCCGGTCTTGTCTGAACCAAGTAGTGTATGCAGGATTCAACACAGTGTGAGCTGCATCGGAATACTTAGCCGGAGCAGCTGTGGAACCAGTAACATAGCCAATCAGGTCAAGACCGATAAGTGTGGATTCAACCTTTCTTCCAAATCAGAAAATTGCGGAGGTAAGTTTGATTGGTAGATGGGTGGTGGCATGAACATGAATGATAGTCGAGGTAGTGCGAACATCCATGGGAATCGAAAGAGAGGAGGTGGGGAAATATTTGATTTATTTTCTTTTTAGAGTGATGGCTCTGTTACTATGTACGGAAATAAATTCCACTCATTCATTCACTGTAAACAATAGAGTTTAAATACTCATACAGAGCCAAGAAGAAAGGAACAGTTACACCTGAACCTTAAGACTAAGAAAAACAAATAAACATAAACCAAGAAAAATAAGAGGCCTAGACTAAATCTTAACACCATGGAGGGATTTGGTTAAATGGTTAATGTCCACCTACTTATCACCAATTGGTTTTAAGTAGGATATGGCAACCAAATAGCCGAAGAACTCTATGGTTAAGGGAAGAGATGGGTGAGTCACTAGGAAGTATGTATAATGCAACGTTGAGATCCATTAGATTGCTCAATCATCATGAAGATAACTATTATTGTAATTTCCATTACCAATCATTAGGAATGCGCTTTTCAGTAGTGTTCCAATATGGTTCCCATGTGGCTGCAAGCTAGATTTTGATGATATGAAGTGTAAAATGGGATTAGATTTTAACCCCCCCCCCCCCNCCCCCCCCCCCCCAAAATATCGTTTGTAAAGTATAGTTTATAAGACCTTTTCATTGCAAATTTCGCTAAAGTGTTAAGCTACAAGTAAGTTAAACTCACCAGAAGTTTCAACTTGAATTCATGATGAGGCCGCACAAGTTTGAGATAACAACATAATTTTGAAGTATTAGAAGTTTGCATAACAACGGAAGTGTAGCAAGCAACAAGACTTCTAGAGCAGCATGAGTTTGGAGCAACAGAGATTTATATACAACAAAGGTTATCAAGCATCATGAGTTTAGACAATGATGTAGATTCCAGCATAGTGATGAATGCCAAATTAAATTCCACTACTTTTTAGGGTCATTTTGTCGCAATTTTGGGATTTGATTTGTTCTTTTAGTGGTTGAAATGTGTTAGGAACCCCGAGCTCTTAGATTTTGATGATACCAATATCCATAGTTGAGGTCCCCAATTTTTTATCTCATCCTTTGCATTTTAGAATAGGCTTAGTTCATGGCCAAACTGATGTAATAGCATAGGTCAAGTGCTACTTAGTTTTACTCGTCTACAAAGACGAACATATAAAGCACGAGACATTGAAAATAGAAGGTCTGAAGGCCGAAGACATAGCGATGATGAAAGAAGACCAAGAGGATGCTGAGGCCGAATCATGGAAGGGCTCGCCTCTTTATGAATAAGAAGGTCGAATGGTTAAGATGAATCATTCGAGGAGATTTTGGGAGAATGATAAGGTCAATCATCCTTATGAGCATTTAAGGCACCAGCTGTCAATCACTCGTGGGGACAAGCTAGAGAACATTCTCTAGGCTTCTCTTTGTCTGAAACCTTAAAGACGTGGGTGATCAACATTGGACAAAAAAGTCCTAGGAACCAATCCCAATGTGCATTTAATGACATGTCCTTTAGTGTAAGACAAAAAGACAAATTGTCTATACACTTTATTGGACAAACGGCTAAATAGTACTGACATCCACATGGCTCATATACCCAGCGGTTATTACACACTAGACAAAAAGGTTTTTGAATTTTTGTCTCTCCCTCCAACGGACACAAAAATTCACACCTATAAATACCCTCATCCTCACTCAGTTGGGTTTGCTGGTCTACAAGTGATATTGCAATCTTTATGCTCAAAAACTCTCAAGCGATCTTTTGTGCTAATATTCAAAAGGCTCAAAAGTTCTATCTAGTTTTCAAGAAATCTTGTGCAGCTCAAGGGTTCATTCAAGAACATCAAGGCCAAGATTTCAAGTTGGAGAAAACAAGTTTAAATCATCAACAACGATTTCTACTTGGTGAAGAAGTAGAAAGAGGCGGAGTAAACTTGGAGAAGTTGAAAAACCTAAGGATGTCACTACCTAGCTTGGTGATCAAGGGAGCACGTTGAGGAAATTTTGCACTAAGAAAGGAGATATTAGTGTAATCCTTCACACGTTGTGAAGAAGAGTGGAGTATGCTTAGTTAACAGCTGAACCACTATAAAAATCTCTCTTTCCCTATCTTTTACTTACGCACTCTACTATTCTCACTGCATATCATTAGACCTAGCCTAACGTTTTTTTTTTATATATCATCAAAACCGTGCAAAGTTAAACTTAAGATTTGGGTAACAAATATTGCCGCTGCAAAATACTTTGATCAGGTGATATTTCGAAAGAATATTTACTTGCAAAGAAATTTTCAAAAACCCTAATAAGCCCCCCCCCCCCCCCCCCCCCCCCCCCCCCCCCCCCCCCCCCCCCCCCCCCCCCCCCCCCCCCCCCCCCCCCCCCCCCCCCCCCCCCCCCCCCCCCCCCCCCCCCCCCCCCCCCCCCCCCCCCCCCCCCCCCCCCCCCCCCCCCCC